>NC_092803.1:2500-305500 GCF_040954645.1 Diabrotica undecimpunctata
ACCTAACCTAACCTAACCTAACCTAACCTAACCTAACCTAACCTAACCTAACCTAACCTAACCTAACCTAACCTAACCTAACCTAACCTAACCTAACCTAACCTAACCTAACCTAACCTAACCTAACCTAACCTAACCTAACCTAACCTAACCTAACCTAACCTAACCTAACCTAACCTAACCTAACCTAACCTAACCTAACCTAACCTAACCTAACCTAACCTAACCTAACCTAACCTAACCTAACCTAACCTAACCTAACCTAACCTAACCTAACCTAACCTAACCTAACCTAACCTAACCTAACCTAACCTAACCTAACCTAACCTAACCTAACCTAACCTAACCTAACCTAACCTAACCTAACCTAACCTAACCTAACCTAACCTAACCTAACCTAACCTAACCTAACCTAACCTAACCTAACCTAACCTAACCTAACCTAACCTAACCTAACCTAACCTAACCTAACCTAACCTAACCTAACCTAACCTAACCTAACCTAACCTAACCTAACCTAACCTAACCTAACCTAACCTAACCTAACCTAACCTAACCTAACCTAACCTAACCTAACCTAACCTAACCTAACCTAACCTAACCTAACCTAACCTAACCTAACCTAACCTAACCTAACCTAACCTAACCTAACCTAACCTAACCTAACCTAACCTAACCTAACCTAACCTAACCTAACCTAACCTAACCTAACCTAACCTAACCTAACCTAACCTAACCTAACCTAACCTAACCTAACCTAACCTAACCTAACCTAACCTAACCTAACCTAACCTAACCTAACCTAACCTAACCTAACCTAACCTAACCTAACCTAACCTAACCTAACCTAACCTAACCTAACCTAACCTAACCTAACCTAACCTAACCTAACCTAACCTAACCTAACCTAACCTAACCTAACCTAACCTAACCTAACCTAACCTAACCTAACCTAACCTAACCTAACCTAACCTAACCTAACCTAACCTAACCTAACCTAACCTAACCTAACCTAACCTAACCTAACCTAACCTAACCTAACCTAACCTAACCTAACCTAACCTAACCTAACCTAACCTAACCTAACCTAACCTAACCTAACCTAACCTAACCTAACCTAACCTAACCTAACCTAACCTAACCTAACCTAACCTAACCTAACCTAACCTAACCTAACCTAACCTAACCTAACCTAACCTAACCTAACCTAACCTAACCTAACCTAACCTAACCTAACCTAACCTAACCTAACCTAACCTAACCTAACCTAACCTAACCTAACCTAACCTAACCTAACCTAACCTAACCTAACCTAACCTAACCTAACCTAACCTAACCTAACCTAACCTAACCTAACCTAACCTAACCTAACCTAACCTAACCTAACCTAACCTAACCTAACCTAACCTAACCTAACCTAACCTAACCTAACCTAACCTAACCTAACCTAACCTAACCTAACCTAACCTAACCTAACCTAACCTAACCTAACCTAACCTAACCTAACCTAACCTAACCTAACCTAACCTAACCTAACCTAACCTAACCTAACCTAACCTAACCTAACCTAACCTAACCTAACCTAACCTAACCTAACCTAACCTAACCTAACCTAACCTAACCTAACCTAACCTAACCTAACCTAACCTAACCTAACCTAACCTAACCTAACCTAACCTAACCTAACCTAACCTAACCTAACCTAACCTAACCTAACCTAACCTAACCTAACCTAACCTAACCTAACCTAACCTAACCTAACCTAACCTAACCTAACCTAACCTAACCTAACCTAACCTAACCTAACCTAACCTAACCTAACCTAACCTAACCTAACCTAACCTAACCTAACCTAACCTAACCTAACCTAACCTAACCTAACCTAACCTAACCTAACCTAACCTAACCTAACCTAACCTAACCTAACCTAACCTAACCTAACCTAACCTAACCTAACCTAACCTAACCTAACCTAACCTAACCTAACCTAACCTAACCTAACCTAACCTAACCTAACCTAACCTAACCTAACCTAACCTAACCTAACCTAACCTAACCTAACCTAACCTAACCTAACCTAACCTAACCTAACCTAACCTAACCTAACCTAACCTAACCTAACCTAACCTAACCTAACCTAACCTAACCTAACCTAACCTAACCTAACCTAACCTAACCTAACCTAACCTAACCTAACCTAACCTAACCTAACCTAACCTAACCTAACCTAACCTAACCTAACCTAACCTAACCTAACCTAACCTAACCTAACCTAACCTAACCTAACCTAACCTAACCTAACCTAACCTAACCTAACCTAACCTAACCTAACCTAACCTAACCTAACCTAACCTAACCTAACCTAACCTAACCTAACCTAACCTAACCTAACCTAACCTAACCTAACCTAACCTAACCTAACCTAACCTAACCTAACCTAACCTAACCTAACCTAACCTAACCTAACCTAACCTAACCTAACCTAACCTAACCTAACCTAACCTAACCTAACCTAACCTAACCTAACCTAACCTAACCTAACCTAACCTAACCTAACCTAACCTAACCTAACCTAACCTAACCTAACCTAACCTAACCTAACCTAACCTAACCTAACCTAACCTAACCTAACCTAACCTAACCTAACCTAACCTAACCTAACCTAACCTAACCTAACCTAACCTAACCTAACCTAACCTAACCTAACCTAACCTAACCTAACCTAACCTAACCTAACCTAACCTAACCTAACCTAACCTAACCTAACCTAACCTAACCTAACCTAACCTAACCTAACCTAACCTAACCTAACCTAACCTAACCTAACCTAACCTAACCTAACCTAACCTAACCTAACCTAACCTAACCTAACCTAACCTAACCTAACCTAACCTAACCTAACCTAACCTAACCTAACCTAACCTAACCTAACCTAACCTAACCTAACCTAACCTAACCTAACCTAACCTAACCTAACCTAACCTAACCTAACCTAACCTAACCTAACCTAACCTAACCTAACCTAACCTAACCTAACCTAACCTAACCTAACCTAACCTAACCTAACCTAACCTAACCTAACCTAACCTAACCTAACCTAACCTAACCTAACCTAACCTAACCTAACCTAACCTAACCTAACCTAACCTAACCTAACCTAACCTAACCTAACCTAACCTAACCTAACCTAACCTAACCTAACCTAACCTAACCTAACCTAACCTAACCTAACCTAACCTAACCTAACCTAACCTAACCTAACCTAACCTAACCTAACCTAACCTAACCTAACCTAACCTAACCTAACCTAACCTAACCTAACCTAACCTAACCTAACCTAACCTAACCTAACCTAACCTAACCTAACCTAACCTAACCTAACCTAACCTAACCTAACCTAACCTAACCTAACCTAACCTAACCTAACCTAACCTAACCTAACCTAACCTAACCTAACCTAACCTAACCTAACCTAACCTAACCTAACCTAACCTAACCTAACCTAACCTAACCTAACCTAACCTAACCTAACCTAACCTAACCTAACCTAACCTAACCTAACCTAACCTAACCTAACCTAACCTAACCTAACCTAACCTAACCTAACCTAACCTAACCTAACCTAACCTAACCTAACCTAACCTAACCTAACCTAACCTAACCTAACCTAACCTAACCTAACCTAACCTAACCTAACCTAACCTAACCTAACCTAACCTAACCTAACCTAACCTAACCTAACCTAACCTAACCTAACCTAACCTAACCTAACCTAACCTAACCTAACCTAACCTAACCTAACCTAACCTAACCTAACCTAACCTAACCTAACCTAACCTAACCTAACCTAACCTAACCTAACCTAACCTAACCTAACCTAACCTAACCTAACCTAACCTAACCTAACCTAACCTAACCTAACCTAACCTAACCTAACCTAACCTAACCTAACCTAACCTAACCTAACCTAACCTAACCTAACCTAACCTAACCTAACCTAACCTAACCTAACCTAACCTAACCTAACCTAACCTAACCTAACCTAACCTAACCTAACCTAAAAGTTTGGTTATTTTTTAAGTTTGTTATTTCTTTGTTTTTTTGGGTTTTTTTAGGTTTTTTAATAATTTTTTATTATTCTTTTATGCACTGTACATCGTACGGGTAAGCTATGTTATATTGCCATATATCATTTGAAAGGTCTTTTTATTGTCTATTCAACCGTGGTAAAATTTTTCTTCTACTAAACATACCTTTTTTAAAGCAATCGGTTTTAAAAAATTTTATTTTTTTTTTCTTCTTTTTTGCACTGCACCTCGTACACATACGCCATGTTATAGTGTTATATATCATTTGAAAGGTATTTTTATGGTCTATCCGACCGCGTAAAAATTTTTCGGATTTTCCCAAAAAAAAAATTTTCGAGTGCCGTAGGGGCCACACCGAGGGCGCGAAAAAAAAAACGGAAAATTGCTTTGTACTTCTACTTGCTAACCTAATAGATGTGTGAAAGAAGCGCCCCCCTAAGTCTAGCCGTTTCCGAGATCGCCGTTTTCAGTTTTGGTTTTTCTTGTGTCATTTTTACACTTCACCCCGTAAAATTATATTTTTTGAAGTGGTTGAAACATTTTTGTGCCCTGCGTCGCTCTGTGAAAGAATTTTTGCCCTACGTCCAGTAGTTTGCAAAATATCGAATTTTTAATTTTATTTTTGGTCCCTCCCATGTTTTTTCTGCTTTTCCAAGGTTTTTCCGAATTACGGAACAACTTTTGTATACCATTATGTAATCAATTTGATTCCTTGTTATGTTACCTAGTAGACTATGCTATGGTTTTTCCGAAAACAGCGTTGTTCATAAGTTTCTATAAGTTTTTCTCAAAAGTTTGTTTAATTCTACTGCCGTTCATTTTGCTCGATGCCGTAATTTTATATCATTGTGAGCGAATATTGTTTAAAATGCCACTCGTTCCAACTGATGCTGCTAGGGCAGTGGCTTTAGTTGATGTTGGTTACAGTCAACGTCATATCGCTGGTATCCTCGATGTACCCCCAGAACTACGGTACAAAATGCCATCAGACGATTTCGGGAGACAGGAGCGTACAACCGCAGGCCAGGTCAAGGCCGAAAACGATGTACTTCAGTTCGAGATGACCGCTTCATTGTCACTAAAGTATTGAGAAATCGCTTTTGTACCGCTCCTAAAGCTCGTTGGTCTCTTCTTGAGGTGAGAAACGTTAGTGTGAGTAGACAAACGATTAGAAGAAGACTGTCAGAAATAAACTTGAGGGCTTTTCGTCCAGCTCGCGCACCACAACTGCTTCCACAACACCGTAGGGCTAGACTTCATTTTGAGCGAGAATATGCTAACTGAAGAGAATATAGCCGATTAACGAAAATTGATAAAAATCCAATGATCTACAGTTTTTTCGATTTTCCGGCAAAACGGTGCATAATTTCTAGCAACATGTTAAGATTTTTTTAATCAGCAGGCCACCCTTAATCGAAATAATTAAAATTTTCAACAAAATATACACTTTTAATTTTCACGAAATTTTCAGCAAATACGGACATCCAAGTGGAAATTTTTCTCACGAACCTTTAGATGTAGGAAAATTCTGAGTATGGCAGAAGAACAAGCGTTAAATTTTTAATAAGGAAATGTTCATTCGCTTGACTCTCGGACCAAAATTGAAGCCAATATAGCCGATTAACGAAACTAACTTGATAAAAATCCAATGATCTACAGTTTTTTCGATTTTCCGGCAAAACGGTGCATAATTTCTAGCAACGTGTTGAGATTTTTTTATTCAGCAGGCCATCCTTAATCGAAATAATTAAAATTTTCAACAAAATATACACTTTTAATTTTCACGAAATTTTCAGCAAATACGGACATCCAAGTGGAAATTTTTCTCACGAACCGATAGATGTAGAAAAATTCTGAGTATGGCAGAAGAACAAGCGTCCAATTTTATGTAGGAAATGTTCATTCGCTTGACTCTCGGACCAAAATTGACGCCAATATAGCCGATTAACGAAACTTGATAAAAATCCAATGATCTACAGTTTTTTCGATTTTCCGGCAAAACGGTTCATAATTTCTAGCAACGTGTTTAGATTTTTTTAATCACCAAGCCACCCTTAATCGAAAAAATTCAAATTTTAAACAAAATATACACTTTTAATTTTTACGAAATTTTCAGCAAATACAGACGTTCAAGTGGAAATTTTTCTCACGAACCGTTAGATGTAGGAAAATTCTGAGTATGGCAGAAGAACAAGCGTCCAATTTTATGTGGGAAATGTGTATTTGCTTGACTCTCGGACCAAAATTGACGCCAATATAGCCGATTAACCAAATTCGATAAAAATCCAAGGGTACCCCCTTGAAACATTTTTTCCAAATTTTCAAAAAAAAAAATTTGTTTATTGTTTCGGTACATGCATTTGGTCCAGCTTATTCCAAGCATGTGCTTTTTTCTGTTCCCTTGACCCCAGTTTGCCGGAAAAGAGGAAAAATCGAATTAAAAAATTACAGTTTTTTCCATTTTTCGGAAAAACCGTGCATAATTTTTATCCATATGTGTAGATTTTTTTAATCAGCAAGTCACCCTTAATCGAAATAATTAAAAATTTTCAACAAAATATACACTTTTAATTTTCACGAAATTTTCAGCAAATACGGACATCCAAGTGGAAATTTTTCTCACGAACCGTTAGATGTAGGAAAATTCTGAGTATGGCAGAAGAACAAGCGTCCAATTTTATGTGGGAAATGTGTATTTGCTTGACTCTCGGACCAAAATTGACGCCAATATAGCCGATTAACCAAATTCGATAAAAATCCAAGGGTACCCCCTTGAAACATTTTTTCCAAATTTTCAAAAAAAAAAATTTGTTTATTGTTTCGGTACATGCATTTGGTCCAGCTTATTCCAAGCATGTGCTTTTTTCTGTTCCCTTGACCCCAGTTTGCCGGAAAAGAGGAAAAATCGAATTAAAAAATTACAGTTTTTTCCATTTTTCGGCAAAACCGTGCATAATTTTTAGCCATATGTGTAGATTTTTTTAATCAGCAAGTCACCCTTAATCGAAATAATTAAAAATTTCAACAAAATATACACTTTTAATTTTCACGAAATTTTCAGCAAATACGGACATCCAAGTGGAAATTTTTCTCACGAACCGTTAGATGTAGGAAAATTCTGAGTATGGCAGAAGAACAAGCGTCCAATTTTATGTGGGAAATGTGTATTTGCTTGACTCTCGGACCAAAATTGACGCCAATATAGCCGATTAACCAAATTCGATAAAAATCCAAGGGTACCCCCTTGGAACATTTTTTCCAAATTTTCCAAAAAAAAAATTTTGTTTATTGTTTCGGTACATGCATTTGGTCCAGCTTATTCCAAGCATGTGCTTTTTTCTGTTCCCTTGACCCCAGTTTGCTGGAAAAGAGGAAAACTCGAATTAAAAAATTACAGTTTTTTCCATTTTTCGGCAAACCCGTGCATAATTTTTAGCCATATGTGTAGATTTTTTTAATCAGCAAGTCACCCTTAATCGAAATAATTAAAATTTTCAACAAAATATACACTTTTAATTTTCACGAAATTTTCAGCAAATACGGACATCCAAGTGGAAATTTTTCTCACGAACCGATAGATGTAGAAAAATTCTGATAATGGCAGAAGTACAAGCGGCCAATTTTATGTGGGAAATGTGTATTTGCTTGACTCTCGGACCAAAATTGACGCCAATATAGCCGATTAACCAAATTCGATAAAAACCCAAGGGTACCCCCTTGGAACATTTTTTCCAAATTTTCCAAAAAAAAAATTTTGTTTATTGTTTCGGTACATGCACTTGGTCCAGCTTATTCCAAGCATGTGATTTTTTCTGCTCCCTTAACCCCAGTTTGCCGGAAAAGAGGAAAAATCGAATTAAAAAATTTACAGTTTTTTTCATTTTCCGGCAAAACGGTGCATAATTTTTAGCCACATGTTTAGATTTTTTTAATCAGCAAGTCACCCTTAATCGAAAGAATTCAAATTTTAAACAAAATATACACTTTTAATTTTCACGAAATTTTCAGCAAATACAGACATCCTGTAATATCACATAAGCCTTGTAAGTCAGTTGGTCGAGTTACCATGGAAACGAATTAACAGTCGTTATTTTGACAGACTGTAAATTATTATTCTGCCAGTGTAAATATAGTGGTAATTTAAATACAGATAAATAAAATGAGTTCATCGAATAGTGAAGATGAATTTAGTAGCACACCCCCCAATATTATGCAGTTAGCTGCGAACACTACCGAGAACCTATTACCAGAAAAATCTAGAGGAAGATAAATAAAAAGGTCTATCAGCAATTTATGGATTGGCGTACAACAAATAATGTAAATTCATTTTCTGAAAACGTACTCTTGGCTTATTTTGGAGAAATCGCTAAGAAATTTAAACCATCCTCTTTATGGGCAATATATTATATGCTAAGAAGTGTTATAACTTTGAAAAATAATGTTAATATTGAAAATTACCCGAAATTGCGAGCTTATCTAAAACAGCAATCAGAAAGTTTTAAAAACAAAAAATCTAAAATGTTTCATCCTGATGAAATAAAACTTTTTTAAATGGAGCTCCTGATGTACAGTACTTGTTAATAAAGGTATGTTATTTAAAAGTATAACATAAATGTGTCTACTTATACTACTTTTATTTTAAGGTTATTGTAATTATTGGAATATGTGGAACTTGTAGGAAACAAGATTTAAAAAATCTTAAAATTTGTGACATTGATGATTTAAGTACCATGTTATTGGTTAAAATTCCTGATACGAAAACCAAAATATGTAGTTCTTTCGTGATTTCCCAAAATTTCTATAAAATCTGCAAACAATATATAGAAATTAAACTACATATTAGCGATCCGCAAATAAATCAATTTTTTCTTAATTATCAAAGAGGTAAATGTACGAAACAGGTGGTAGGATAAAACAAAATAGGCGGTGTTCCTAAACAAATAGCCGAATAACCCTAAGTTACCAGATCCCAAAATGTACACTGGTCACTGTTTAAGACTAACTTCTGTCACTATTTTGGTAGATGTCGGTGGTGATTTAATGGCTCTTAAACGACGTGACGGATGGAAATCTTCAAAAACGGCCGAAGGATATGTCGATGAATCAATAAATAATAAGACGTCAACAGCCAATAGAATTATAAATTCCATTGAAAGTAATTTACAGACTTTTACATACACTGAAAATACCAATGTTCAAAAAGAACACAACGTACAGTTTACGTCATCTCACCCACTCACCATGTATTATTAAACAACCGCCAAACTCAGCTAAGGGTATAGTAGTTATAAATAATTGCCAAAATTTTACAATTATTATAAATAAATGTTTAATTTAAATTGTCCCCGAATTTTGTTAAATAAAAAAAAATTACTTGTTATATTTTTTATTTTTATAAGTGAAAATAATCGTAGAAAAAGTATAATTAATATTTAAATGGGAATAAGCCACAATTAAAGGTTAAAATACATTTATTGACGTTTCAATTTCCACTTCGGAAATCGTTCTCAAAATACAAACATTAATATATATAAATATAAAAAAAAGTATAGTACACAACTTGAGTTGTAAGCTTGTTATATGCTTGTAAAATTACTGCGCTCGCCGCTACGCGGCTAGCGCCAACTTTTTTACTCGCATGTAATAAGCTTCTTACAACTCTCGTTATGTAATATACTATATTGACCGACTAAAAACTAGTTTATTAAAGCTCTAAGCATTCTCTATATCTCTCCGGGAAAATACTATTTTTGGAGAAAATAGTACTGTTTGATTATGAACTTACCTTAAATTTATAAATGTGAAACCATATTTTCTAGGCTACAACCACATCTTCTCGTCTGTCCCCAAAAAATATCATTTCTCGTAGAATGTAGGTGGTTCAACATCCAGGTCGATTCTCAAACGCGCAAACCATTCCGGACATCTTCTGAACCCGGCGGCGACCAACTTATTCTGACATAATATCCACACCATCACAAAACAGTTCCTATGGGCGTTCCCTTTAGTCATTTAAAAATTTAAATTTTGATGATGGAAATATGGATTATTGGTCACTTTAAGTCAAAGTACTTTACCAAAGGTGAAAATGGACAGTCTGGTGAAGATTGTATGAAAAAAGCAATAAAACATGGTATAATTTGTTTAATTTCAGTCATTTTCCTCTTGTTTCCTCTTATAATTTTCCACTTTTTCTTCTTCTAACCTCTTCTTTTTTCTTTCTTAATTTTGAAATTCATATTTTAGACAACTATAGGGTTATTACCTGGATCAGCCTCGAAGAACTTATCCAGAGTCCCAAAAGACCCATAGATTAGTCATCCTTATTGACCCAGAAACTGTTTGTGATCTCATTTAAAAATCACATACCACATGTACTCTCACTCTTACTCTGTGGAGTTCCTAAGAATTCTAAATATTTAATATTTTATTTTAATACGAAATAACGACAATTTTTGAATTTGACATCAATAAATATTATTATTAAGTGAATCAAATCATTGGTGCAAAAAGTGTTAACTTATTTTAATTCAATAATGTCTTGTTTAATTTTTGACTTGAAATTTTAGTAAAATTTTAACAGGGTGCAGGGTAATACTGTTACTGTGCAGTTTGCTTGCAGTGGTAGGATATTTGCTAAACCGTGCGAGGGATGATGATTTTTATCATCATTTATGCATCAAATACCAAGAAATATTTTCAGAAAATTACAATAAGAAATCTCAGATATAACAAATGTTTCACTGAAAAAGTACTATTCCCTGAGATAAAATATTACGAAAGCAAACTGAGCTTACAAGTAAACTGAGTCTAGATAAATGTATGCAATTGATAACGCATATAAAGAAAAGCAAATTTAAGATGCAAAAAAATGACGAAAGACGAAACAACTAGGTGAAATATAGAGAAAAGTAATAATAGGTATGAACTTCGGATTACTGCTGATTGGAGAATAAAATAGAACATAGAGGAAGTAAGAATATCAGTAAAATTTGAACTTGATAAGGAAGAGTTTTATATTGTGTATATTTAGCTACAAATGTATTAATAGTCATTAGAATAACTAAAAAGGCACAAGCCAAAAAAACAGGAAGCCAAAGCAGTCTTATGCTTGGAGAATGTTCCTGGAGAAGTATGAACAGCATTAAAAAAGATTTTGGATAAAGAGAAAGAAAGTAACTGAATATTAATGCACAAAACCAATGTAGATGACAATGCACGATATAGAATGGTGAGTGGAGTAACAAAAAAAGAAAAAATTGACGGCAATAATTAATACCAAAATAAATGAATATGTTCAACGTCAAGATGCTAATCAACCAATACAATGAATTGTTATACTACAAGCTCCTGGAAGAAGTAAGAGATGAAAAATTAAGAACATCTGGTTGCAGATGTGAATCAATTGTGAATGGAACAATATTGGTATCATCTAAAGGGATGCACCCACTCTTCAAAATTTAACAACAAAAATCATGGAAACGGAAAAACAGGACAGGTATGGAAAAATTGTTACAAATGATGATGCAAAAAAATGGATGAAAATCAGCAAGAAAATAACAGAAAAATTGATGAAAATCAGCGTGACACGAAACAGACAATAGAAGAAAATAACAGGAAAATGGAAAAGCGTCTGGACAAATATGAAAAGGAAGTAAAATGTTGTTCAGAAAATGTTAGGAAAGAAATGGCAGAGCAAGATAACAAATTAATGAAGGAATTAGAAAATTTAGAAAATAAATTAGAGACAAAATTTGAAAATTCTCTTCAAGAAGACAAGAAAAAGATAGAAGAAAAATGCCGAAATAATGAAAAACTAATTGATGATATCAGAAAACAACGAGAGACGGGAGACAAGAGAGAAATACTCATCCAAAGTTCCGGTGATATAAAAAAAATCGGTTGCCTGTAAAGTCGGTTTTACGGGCGAAGATTTTACGTGACAACGTCTTTTTCTCGGTAGAATATTTATTGATATGAATATTATTAAATTGCACAATAGGAACAAGGAATTGAATGAAAATAAGAATTGCATTACCGATTTATTAGGTATTTTATATATTATTTATATTTTATATATTATATTTTTATATATTATTTTATATATTATTTATTTTATATTATATTATTGATCTTATTATTTTCTACAAAATTTATTTGAAAATTTTTTCGATATATCAATTAGTTGCGGAGATATCGATCATTGAAGTTATTGTTTGCTACCAGTATTTTATATATTTATTTTTTTCAGTTATAAAAAATTACTATTTCCAATTGTGTCTACCAAGTATGGTCACATGTATTTGCCTACATATTAAATAATAATAAGTACAGATAATGTTATGTGACGTTCACTTCTGATTATATATATTTTAATATTTTTAATTTTAAAGAATCAATTTGAAAATCAAAACACTTATTCAGATCGAAGGTTCAAATTTTTGCTAAATAAATTTGAAATTAATTAAAATTTGTAAATGTAAATGGTAAAGTTGAAAATTAAAACATTTACTAAAATTGGAATTTGAAATTCTTGCTAAACACAGTTAAATTCTAACTCCGCGCGTGGTGATTGGTCGGTTTAGTTCGTTTGTTTGGTCGCCCTGTTTTGACAGGTTAGAAGTTATAATTTGTTATTTTAAATGTTTGACTAGCAATACGCGCTGTTTCTTCTCAATCGACTGAATTAAGATTGATTGCAGAGTGATTTAAACTAATAATTTACTTAACACTATCAACATTTGTCAATAGTATGACATAACCTATAAACTCAGTTTCTCAACTTTTGTGTCAATCTAACAATTAATCAATCAATCATAGTTTACGATAATGAAATATTAGTGTACAATTATTTACCTTTATTGTTGTAGTTGTTGTAAATGACGAATCTAAGCACTCCACATTTTCACTACAGACACAGCTGACGATACTTTCAACGATTTTCAACTTTAGCGATTCAACGCGCCTAATTCTCTAGTGCCGCGCGCAGCGGACCGATCATGTTTGAGTGGGAGAGATACGCAAGGCATTCGCCGGTCCGGCGGGCCTCTCTCTCGTTCGGCGACTCACTGTAACAGACGTGAGCGGGCGTTACACTTTTTCTTAAATGACTCCGAGCCACAACCTAATTTAAGATATGGTCACGTCAAAATACAGTTTAAATATGGTACGGTTTAAATACAGTAAAAATGTTACACCCAGTAATATTCATAAATAATTTAAAAAACAAAATACAATACATCGGTAGCTTCTAAATAGCAAAAGAAACGATAAAGAACCATCTTAAAGATGAGGCGAATTTATGGCTTGACAGCAAAGAAGAAGAATTTGACAATTGGCATAAATTCGAACAAAAGTTTTTGAATTATTTCTGGGTGAAAATACAACAGCTAGAAATAAACAAAGAATTGCAAAATGGGAGATACCATGATAGAATGGATATTTCAGAAAAAACATACGCTCTACAATTATACAACTATGCAAAACACCTGCAATACAATTATTCTTCCGAACAGCTAGTAGAACTGATAGACAGACATTTTGAAGATACCCTAGAAGATCACATAACTTTACAAAACTACAAAGATATCGACAGTTTATGCCAATTCCTACAAATACGAGAAGCAAAAATGAGAGAAGGAAAAAAAGAAGATCGCAAGAAAATTATAGACAACACGAAAATCAAGACTATAGAAATCGAGGACAAACTTTAGGAGAGATTACACAAAAAGAGAATTTATTCCCAGAGGGGAAAACGAACATTGAGACAACGGAAGAGGAAATTATGAACAAAGAAATCGGCACGATAAAATGTGGAACGAGAGATAGATCAAAGTTGAGAAGTCGAATATCTGCTGGATTCTATAAAGTCCAAGTGAGTAAGTCACAAAAACCATAACTATAAAAAATATTTGCGACACCAAGTAAAAGCAATGTTACTTGGATCTCATTAGATTGTTAGTGTATGAAAGAGAGGAGAGAATTTTGGAGTTTGTTGAACGAGTAATGGTAAAAGAGGGCTGCTCATGTTTTTGAAGAAAGAGTTGCTGGTATGCTGATAGATTGATACTTAGAACGGAGAAGGCTTTGATTGGTAACCTAACATAATTAACAAGGGGGGGCTGTTCTGGTCGAAAGGAGACATCGTCGTGTGTGAATTAAAAGGTCAGTCAATAATTTTTATATTAGAATTTTTTTTGCATGTTTCAAATAAAAGACTCTATACCATCAGAAGAACAAAAATTATTGCTATTTTAAGATAACATAAATTTTATAAAAGTCTTTTTAACGTCAAAGGATAATTATTAATATTGCGTAGTAAATTTAAAAAGTTTCTTTTTATACTATTCAGAATTTTTTTGTACAAAAACATATGAACAAAGATTCCAATATTTCAAAATTTTAATATTATTTCTTTTGATAATAAAAGATATTTGTATTATTTGTATTTTTGTTATTTCTATTTATTTCCTTTCCTATTTTATCCCGAGAAGAAACAATTAAGATATGCTGGAAGCCACGAGAAAATATAAATAGAACCTAAGCTGATTTATTATTTTTATAAAATGGCACCCTGAGATTGTTTGTTTTATGTATGATTTGCGACATTTAGATGATTAATTAAATAATTAATTAAAGTAATTAAATAAATAAAAAGTTAATATAAAAGTAATAAAAAGCAGATCATAATAATCCATAACTATTAATCTGATTTAAAAAACATTGAATTCTCACAAATAAACAAATATTAAGTTAATAACCTGTTGCACCATTGAATTCATTTATTTCCAGTATAATAAATTAAAAACCTATCTAATATCTCCACCAGATTTATACTCTTACCTTTGCCCGTTGATAACAACCCGATAACAACGCCCAACGTGACACTGGATGCTGAAATAAAAAGAAATTTTGTTAGTAATTGATAAAATTTCCTTGTACTTGTAGTATTTAAAAAACCAACTCGTGAAACAGTCATTTATAAGAAATTTTAAAGGAAAGTTATTCTAACAAGATACGTCAAAGACAGACTACCTTAAAAAACGTAAATTCATAGTATACAATAATAAAATAAACAAGAAAAAATTTAATTATCGACGAAATAATTCTTATCTGGGATATAGACCAGGGAGGATCTGTGAAAAAACGATATTATTTGGAAGTCAGTGGTGGCATTCTGATTTTTGCAGAAAAAGTTGTGTGATTTCTTCAGTAATAATAATTGATTTATCCTCCCTCTCAAATAGGTCTTAAAAATTACTAGTTTTTTTTAAATGCTATTTTAAAGCTATATTTTCTTGGGGCATCTTAAAGCCATTAACATTTTCGTTGAAAATAAGCCACAATTGGATTTCGACTGATAAACTTAGCAGCAGCACTAAATATGACAGTCGCTCACACCTATTTTGAACATAAGAACATACACAAGGTAACATGGACCTCTCCAGATAGGAAAACAACGAGTCAGATTGATCACATCTTAATAGATTCAAGGCATGGAACAGTAGACGACTTTAAAATGATATTGCCAATATTGTTGAGTTGCGTTCCTGGGACGACTTAACTTATAAGATAGTTTATTCGATTACATGAAATCAACTTTAACTTAAGAATATCCGTCAGAAAAGATCATAACATGTAATTCGTCTTTAAAAAGACAAATACCTGCCATGATGACAGTAAAATTCTCCTGTTAGTGATTCCATAGTAAATTATGAGGGAAAAACCAGGAAAAAAAACCTCATAATGCTATCCCGACATGGTAAGTATTTGATCGTGCATTTAGTTTACCTTCAATAAACACCAAATTCCGATTTTATATGTTTGTTATTTAAAAAAAAACATAAATGATGTATCCTCTATATGTTACTGACTTACCAATACTGGTATTTTCCTTTTAATGACTTCCTCTTTCAATATGGGTAACCAGATCCTACTACATTCTGCCGAGGAACTCGCGATATAATTGGCAATATCATTTTAAAGTCGTCTACTTTAAAATGTATAATGTATGTCTGAATTGTCAATATAGATGAGTCAGACAAAATTAAATTATTAGAAGAATTTTTCACTAAATAACAAAAAAACAAAATTTGTTTAATTTACTGTTTGTATTTTGAGAACGATTTCCGAAGTAGAAATTGAAACGTCAGTAAACGTACTTTAACCTTTAATTGTGGCTTATTCCCATATAAATGGTAATTACTTCAAAATACCACAAGAAAATAGCTTCAAAACAATATTAAAAAATTAAGGGGATTAAAAATGGAAGAAAATATCTTGTTCATACCAAAGAAATCAAATAGACTCCTTTTCTGCGTTAAGAGGATGTTTTGTACTAAATTTGAGGACTCTTTGATATTTTCTTCAGGACTTATCTTTGTAACGAATATATTTTGCCTACCTCAGGGTAAGATCATGGGGGTAGATAAATTTGGGGCAGAAGCTATGGGAGCGAAGATAGGGCAAGCAAAACAATCGTTACTTATGCGAACGGCACTCAGGGGGTTGCTGGAGAGCTGGGGTCGTGGTTAAGTGAAAGATAAAGGGTCGGATTGGGGAAGCTACAAAAAAATGAAACAAAGGGGTACTTACTCAAATCTCCTGGGCAACTGGGCAGATAAAACAACAAGGAAGGGCTTCTAGCAATTTAGAATAAGGGCGCCGCTTTGAAGGATCCTAAACTTGCTGGAGGAAAGAAGAAAAGGGGTATTCCTTCCTAAAAAGTAAACACACAAAAAAAGGTTAGGAGATTTTTCTAAACTAAATAAAAAATGTATCAGAGAAACAAATCAAAACGTTTATTTTTGTCTCATACAAACAGTTATCAACACATAAATGGCATAAAAAATATACTATATAAATAGTTGCCAAATACAGAATAAAAAAAACTTACATGTGTCCGTTTACAAACTCCAGGTGTTGGAGATACTACAAAAACTTACAAATGTTACCGCACAGAGATTAATCTTTTTTTAAAACAAACAAAACAAATTAATATCGAAACAAATGAAGCTAGCTGTCATATGTTAACATTAAATTTAAAAAAAAAAACAATTAAAATGACAGCTTAGTTAAACCATAAAATTTACAATTTATTAAATATTACAATTCCTTTAGATTTTAATGAAAGCAATTATTAATAATTATCAAAAAAAATTGTCTGTCTACTTTAAAATTTAAAAGGTTAATTGTTACCTTAATTTCACTTGTTTCACTTAACTTTGAAAAAACTTGTTAAACATCTATGGGATTGGAGCTGCAAAGGACATAACTCTCAACTTGAATAAAAATAAACCATTTCCATACGCAGGCAGGAACGATTGAAACAGGAACTTAGTGGAGGAAATCAAGCTATCGACGGGGACATTCTATATAATACTTATTTTACAAAATTTCTTCAGTGCCGGTGCACAAATCTTATAGTGATTACTCTGTTTTAGACTGCCATATTGCAAAGAGTATTATCACCTTAACCGGTCTTAAAACATAACACAAAGAAATTGAATCAATTCGCGATTCAACATCGCCTAAACATATCTTCCCTCTGAGATCTATCGCTTGACTCCCATTGTAGCACGTCTGCTCTGCTTGGGGCTTAAATGTCGACTCCTTGATGCCTTACATTTTACAAATTTCAACGCAAAAATAAATTTCCCTTTACGTCTTACAGCTAGTTTTTGCCTACAAACTTAAAACAAACAATCTACCCTTTTTTGACCTCGTTCTTAGCAACGAACCGACAAAAAACTTCTTGATTATTTACTTTTAAATTAGGGGACTCAAATGTAAACATCAGCGACAAAAACAACTTTTTACCAAAACTTGATATTTAGAATCTCAACTTAAAATGCCATAATATAGGTATTGATCGTTTTAAAATTCATTTGCAAACAGAAAAACGAAAATATTCCACCAAATTTAACACGCTACATCTTTCAAGGAAAACAAAGGACATGAGAATAAAACATTTACAAGAAAGAGAAACCGATCTATTGACCCCAAATTCAATAAAATTTGTTTCTTGCATTAAGAAAAATTTATCTATTAAATTAGATTTTGAAGACTGTATTACTTTCCTTTAGAAACCTTCCTCTAATAAAATTAAATTGTAGGATAATATAATAAGGAGAACAAGAAAAAGAAAATACCGATGTGTTCCTTATGCAGTTAAGTCCCTTTCTACATTAAAAGGTTTTTTTGTACCAAATTTTAAGAATTTATTGCATTCTATAAGACTTATTTTTCAAGAAAAATAAATGACATGAGGATATTAGCAGCAGAAGACGATGAAAAGGACCTATAGAAGGACTTAAAATGTAACACAAGTATTTCCTAGAATAAAAGGAAGTCACGTACTAAATCTAAAGACCTGAATTTTTTTGTTATGACAACCTTTAAGAAAAAGAAACTACATGAAAATATGAGAATGAAAAGTCGGAGAAGAAGAGTTATTGATCCTAAATTTAATTGAGTACTTCCTTTCATTAAAATAAAGTTTTGAACCAAATCTAAAGATTTCAGAATATTTCTTTAAACGTTAACTTTCGAAGAGAAGAAATAAAATGGGAAAATCAGAAGAATAAGATAAAAAAGAGAAGACTCCAAATTCAATACATTTATTTTCTAAATTAAAAGAAAAACAACACCTGTTGACCTTTTAATTTGTAATGTCGAAGATAGTAAAACTGACAATATTGAAAACATTACAGGTGATCCAATTTGAATAATAACTTATAAAGATTTGTATATCTGATAATAAAATAGCAATTTTTAAGACAGATATAAAATATATATGGAATATGTATAAATATCTACATATTTGTGGCATATTTGTGTCAATTTCAAACATATTTACGTACTTTGATAATAAAAATGATATACCTGTTAATACCTACTAGTTAAATTAAATAATTTACCTGATTTAAACTAAAAATTGACTTTTTAAACACTCACTCACTTTCTTACGGCGTTATACAACCTATGCGTTTATTCGTATATTTTATACTAATGCCGAAAAACTTACAAAAAACCTAGGTATGCCCTATCATCAGCATATTTTATGTGTGCCTCACAACGCGTTTTTTGGAAATGGCGAGTGCGCGCGCATGGTCTACCTTGACATAACTGAAGCAGCCGTTGATTGTTCGATTTTAAATTGATTTTTATAATATTTAAGAATATGAACAGGGGCGTGACATAAATTATTTAATATTGGTAGATACTTATTGGCGGCATTAAGTTATAGATATAAAATAATATAAATAACACCATAGTATTCGGTGATTTTAATACTGATACAAAATAATAAGTTTCTGATGTAAACAAACTAAAAAATGTCCTTGTTTCTTTTAATATAAAATTTTTAATCTGATTAAGTGACCTACTATGGTCACGGATACGAGCTTTACGGCGATTTTATATTGTTTTAAAATGTTAAATTAAGTTTGATTTGGGACAGGTGAGTCAAAAGTTGTCTACAAAAAAAAAATTATTGGACTCCAGAAAGGACAGGAATCAAGTGTCTGGTGTTTTAGATATAAATATGACTTTTAACACTTTTTTAAATATTTTCCTTCTCCGTATATGACGCATCAACCACGCAGGGTTATTAGCGTGTATGAATTGTGATAAACAGTTAGAACTTACCAATAGAATATTAAAAGTTACAAAACATAATTAGAAATAAACCTAACTCTGTACAAAGTAAAATATTGGATTTTTGATAACAGCTTGCAGTCTTTGAGAAAGGCGAAAATATTTTTAGTTTCACTCTCTTTAATGTTGATTGTATTTTATATATTTTGCGTTGCACATCATACTTGGGGCACTGCTATAAACAATGTTTTACCGTTAATATACTTTTACACATGTCACACACAGGTTTATTAGCATGTTTTAGTAGGTAGTCGTGTGTCAACTGAGTATGACTAATCCGAAGGCGAGTGAAGGTTACTTGTTCTCTTCTATTGTTAAATTTTGGGAGTTTTTGATGATTAATATCAACTTAGGCGAATGAAGGTTACTTGTTCTCTTCTATTGTTAAAGCTTGATTGGGGAGTTCTTTCATGTATCCTGCCATACTGAATTAATGTTTTCTTTAAATAATGCTTTCATGTCGGTGTGAAGAGATTTCGTATTCTCTATTGCTTTTGGGTTAGTAGGTGCATTTTTTGCTATTTTGACTACAACCTCTTTTCCTTTGATTCCAGTATGTGGGTACCTATATAAAATTAACTTTATTTTCTACATATTTTAGTTCCTATTTAATAAGGAGTAGAGGATGATTACTGTAGAGTTGGTTTAATGCCATTACTGAGCTGAGAGAATCTGTAATAATGATATTTCTCTTTTTATTTTTGTTAACTATCAGAACTAGTGCATTTAGTATCGCATACAGTTCAGCAGAGAACGCTATTGTATATGAAGGTAATTTGTAAGCTTCTGTATAATCTGGTGAGTAGATTGCTGCCCCAGTTTCGTCTTCGTTTTTGGGGGAATCGGTGTAAACTTTGAAACAGCTACCATATTTGCTTAATATGTTAAGAAATTCTTGATTAATTTGACTTGCTGGCGTTTCTGATTTGTTTAGGCGCAATAAGCTGGTGTCAGTAGAAGGAAGTCGAATTGTCCAAGGAGAAGGGGTTTGAATTGCGGAGATATCGTAAGTGTCTGGAAATCGGATACCTATTGTTAACAAGTAGGTATGTAGGCGGTAATAGAAAGGGTGATCAGTTCCATTTGAAGTTTGAAAACAACTTTTAAAGCGGTCAGCGTATACGTTATGTATAACTGGATTATCTTGGTTAGACGATACTGCCGCGGTTTACGAAAGACTTAGATACTGTCTTCTAAACTTGTTTGTATTGGACTTGTGTGGTGTGCTCCTAAAGAAATTCGAAGACCTGTATTTTGAATAACATCTATTGTTTTTAAGTACGTTTTTTTGGAGGAGTTATAAACAATTCAGCCGTAGTCCAGTTTGGAGGAGCGTACTAGGGCCTTGTAGATATGTAGTAACGTAGAAGAGTCGGCGCCCCATTTTTGTTTGCGAGTGATCGTACCAAATTTATTCCAGGCTGCCATGTCTTTTTTAAATATTCTAAATGTATCTTCCAAGTTAGTTTTTGGTCAAAGATCATACCAAGAAATCTAACTTTGTCTACATATTTAAGCTGTCCTCCATTTAAATATAAGTTCTTCGGTTGTATTTGGTGACTTTTCGTACAACATACTGCTTTGGTTTTGAGGGTATTGAACTGGAGACTACTTGTGAATGACCATTCTTCAATATGATTTATGACATGGTTATGGATGGTTGTTTTGTTCTTTTCTCTACAAAGTATAACTAAATCATCTGCATGCCTAGCTTTTACAGGATGTTTAATTTTTGCGGTAATAGAATTCATAGCTACAAGAAACAGAGTAGTGCTAAGGTTCGAGCCCTGTGGTATACCATTTCCTTGATTTTTTGTTGAGGAATATACGCCGTCTACTCTGACTTGAAATTGTCTATTTTTTAATGAATTTGATATGTATTTGAGTATACTACCTCTTATTTTCCATTCGCTGAGCGTTTTTAAAACTGAATATTTCCAAACTGAATCGTAGGCTTTACTAATATTGAAAAATATTCCAATACAATGTTGTTTTATTGCGAAAGCCTCATGTATTTCCGATTCTACATCAATAAGGTTGTCTACAGTAGAACGACGCTTTCGGAAGCCCCTTTGTTCTGGTATAATTAGTTTCTTTGATTCCAAATACCACATGAGACTGTTATTTATTACTTTCTCTAGCATTTTGCACATACTATAAGTAACAGATATTGGCCTATATGTTTTAGGATCTGATTTTGATTTACTTTGTTTAGGAATAGGAATTATTATTGAATATCTCCAGGATTCTGGAAATATATTTTTCGAGAAAATTAGGTTGTACATGCTGAGTAAGTATTCTTTAGACGGGTAGGTGAGCTTTTTTAGAAAAATAGTGGGTATATTATCTGGCCCAGGGTATGAGTTCTTACAGTTTTTCATTACCGTTTCTAATTCATCCATCGATATTGAAAAGTTTATTTCGCTGTTATTTTGATCTTCATAGTCTATGGTAAATTTCTCTTGATTTATTTTGTCTCTTAAGAAATTTGGTGAATAGTTTCCATCGCTTGAGTTTTTTTTATAACCTAATGCCAGTATATTTGATATTTCCTTTTGAGATTTATATATTACATTATTTTGCTCTAACAATTTATCGACTTGAGTGATTTAGTACCAGATAGTTTTTTTACTTTTTTCCCTACAGTTCATTGGAGAAGAACTGTCAATTGTTGAAACGTATGTTATACAAGATTCGCGCTTTGCTTTTTTGATAATAAATCTGGCTATAGCTCGTAGTCGTTTGAATTCTAAAGAGTTTTGTTCATTTTTCTGTCGTTTGAATTTATTAAACGCTTTTTTTCATTGTTGTATTGCTTGTTTGCATTCATGGTTCCACCAAGGAACTTTATGGAATTTACTGGCGAAGTTAATTTTCCCAATATTTTTATCTGCTGAATCTATTATCAGTTTTGTAATAAAATCTACTTCTTCATTCACATTACTGTTTTGATTTATGACATGCAAGTTGTGTTGGATATGGTTTTGAAATTTCTTCCAATCCGCATTTTTTAAGTTCCATTTTACTTCTGGTATAGCTGTAGATGATTCTTCGTTATGAATTATAATAGAAATTACTATCGTAAGGCTCCTGTAATACATCCCATGAAAGTATATGAATTACTGATGGTTCGCATATAGATAAGTCAATAGCAGAACCTTCACCCGATCTTATGTCGAAACGGGTGTCTTGTCCATCATTAAGTAGATTGAGGTTAAATTTTTCCAGAAGGGATTCTATTTTTCTACCGAGACTCGTTAATTTTTTTGAACCCCATAAAGGGTTATGTGCGTTGAAGTCTCCGACAATTAGTCGTGGAGTAGGTATTTGATCCAAGAGGTCCGATATTTCGTTATAGTTAAGTTCTTGGTTGGGGAGAATATATATGTTGCATACGGAAAAGGTAGTTACGTCTTTGATTCTGACTGCAATTGCCTCGAGGTTTGTTTCTAATGGTATTTCTGTACTATCAATGTCGTTCTTTATGTATATCGCTACTCCTCCGCTGGCTATTTTAGCATGTTGTCGATTTTTAAAGAAACAATTAAAGTTTTTTAGTTTATGTACAGTGTTGCTTTTAAAATTAGTTTTTTGTAGACATAAAATCAGTGGTCTGTATTTTAAGATTAGTATTTGTAACATTTCTAAATGGGTGTAATACCCATTTAGATCCCATTGAATTGAACTGCTAAATGTTATTATTATGTTAGTATGTGTCTATAGAGGTATCGCTGTCTTCCTCGATATGGAAGTTTGGATCAATTTGTCGAAGAATTTTATTTCTTATTCGGGTGCATCAACTTTTAATTTTTCTGTCATTTAGTTTAGAGTAAATTTTTGTCAGTAGATCTGTGTCTTCAGAAATTTCATTGTTATATATTTTTGCGATACTTAGTGGGTCCGAAGTTCCTGTGCAGTTTTCGAAGAAATCTATTAGTTGTTCATAGCTTAAGGGATAATTGGAATTTTGGTCGCTAAATAAATCTTCTGTTGGATTCAGCATTTCCTCTAGCGTCTTTTTTGGTTTCTTTTCTTGGTTTAATTTAGTCTTTTTCTCTTTGTTTTTTGGTAATTCAAAGATGTGTTCTGATGAAGGAATTGGGGACGGTGTAAAACGCTCAGAAACTGTGCTTTTTTGTGGTACTGGATCTGTTTCGATTTGATTAATTAGGAGTTTTGTACTTGGTGTTTCATGTTGCACAGTTTATTCATTCAGTTGGGTTTGCTTTTGTTGGATGGTACTAGTAACTTCTTTAGTAACCTGATTGTTACCATTTTCAATTGAGTTCTGACCGACTTCCATATTGTGAGTATAGATCAGGTTATTGATGAGGAAAAAAGACCTGTCGCTGAGAAAGTGAGAAACCAATTGGCAAACGCAAAGAGCACTTTAATTACATTAAATGAAATATGCATTACAACCTATCATGATACATATATATATTCGTACCGCAGAAACAAGACAATTAATAAACACGTTAAGAGAATCCTAATAATAACCAAAATTTAACTTTTAATACACAGAAGAAATAATTATATACAGAAGAGACACAGGATAAACATTAAAATAGCTACAAGAAAGAGAAAATAATGAATCAGTCATATTAATGTAGAATAGCAGAGGATAGGGTGTTTGTCATAGCCTTGAACAAGTGCTCACTTGAAAAAAGAACACAGGTCGTTCAAAAAGGACGGAACTCTAGAAAGAAAATAGTATAGATTTAAAAAAATAGAAGCATAAGCATGTCTTTTCCTACTCTTTAATATTGAAAATAGGTAAATAGAACCTTGAATTAAAATGTAACCTTTGATATCTGTGATAAACCCATCACCTGAACAATGGCGCCGTTGTATGTATGTAGTTGAAATTTTTTACACTTATTTTACCTGTTTATTTTTTTATTATCTATATATGAGTTGCGATCGATATTATAAACTCACTTTCTTTTCACAAACTTATTTATTTTCCATAAAGAGGCTCTTTAATACCTAAAATGATTACTTTACAAATCTGATTCAAAATATCGTCAAAAGTAATACACGGTATGTAAAATTTAAATTTGTAATAAAAAATAAAAGATTAGACATTACTTACGGGATTCAAAGAACGAGCCTTTACGAAGATTGAAGTACTAATAAGACCACCGCAATCGGGCATACCCCGGATAATGATTACTTAATTAATCGGCTAATTCTTCAGTCACCCCTTTAATATGATTTTGTCAAATTGGTCCTTTTTAGGAACAACTATTCTAATAACATATGTCCATAACTGTTAAGTGCATATCTAGAGATATCTTTACTTAAACTTATCAGACATATGCGCTCAATACGAATCTGACTTATTTCTAGTGCAAGAAACACATATAGGGCATAACCTAGTGTATTTGGTATAAGCTGATCGTTAAAAACCACATTATAAATATCGAAATATCTCTGTCGGAAAAAAAGCAAAGAAAAACTCAAAGTAAGAAAGGACAAAACCAGTCAGCTGAGAGAACCTTTCAACGATGTTGAGCTTGGATCCACCATCTACAAATTAAATGAAACTAATACTATATATAAAATTAAACTACCGACATTGAGGATCTGAGCACAAAGCTAATTACGAAATTTGGACCATAAACACTACAATGGCTTATCCGGATGATGAACAACTGTATTCAAATTATGCACATACCCAAAGTCTAGAGACAAGCCAAAGTTGTTACCGTGCTTAAACCTAGCAAAAACTCTAATAATTTTTAAAGCTCTATCGAATGACACCAAAAACTACCACCCGACATCACCTCCGTGATAAATAACGTCTCAATTGCAAAAAAAACAAACATCGAATTGGAAATAATCTGATATTATAAATTAGTTTTTAAAACCGATTTACCGAATGTGATCGGCAGTGGACTTTATGAATAGGGTTTAATATCTCGAGAAATACACTTCCAAATGAAAAAACCGATAAAACACTTGTGTGATAACTTTTAAAGCTCTATCGAAAGACACCAAAAATTACCACCCAATATCACCCCCTGGAGGTGAAAGGGGGTGCAACTTTGAAGTTTTAAATGGGCACCCCTATTTTTTGTTACAGATTTTCTTTACTCATTAAAAAAGTAAGTAACTCCATACCAATTTTTTTTCAAATCGTCGATAAACGGCGCTACAATAAAAAAAAAAGATTTATCGTATTACCGTAGAAAAATTATGAATAGGATTTTTTTAATCAGCAAGTCACCCTTAATCGAAATAATTCCAATTTTAAACAAAATATTCACTTTTAATTTTCACGAAATTTTCAGCAAATACAGACATACAAGTGGAAATTTTTCTCACGAACCGTTAGATGTAGCAAAATTCTGAGTGTGGCAGAAGAACTAGCGGCCAATTTTATGTAAGAAATGTCCATTCACTTGACTCTCGGACCAAAATTGACGCCAATATAGATGATTAACGAAATTTGATAAAAATCCAAGGGTCCCCACTTGGAAAATTTTTGCCATTTTTTGCGGCCAAACGGTGCATATTTTCATAACCACATGTATATATTATTTTAATGAGCAAGTCACCTTTAATCGAAATAAATCAAATTTCAAACAAAATATTCACTTTTAATTTTCACGAAATTTTCAGCAAATACAGACATCCAAGTGGGAATTTTTCTCACGAACCGTTAGATGTAGGAAAATTCCGAGTATGGCAGAAGAACACGCGGCCAATTTTATGTAAAAAATGTCCATTATCTTGACTCTTGGACCAAAATTGACGCCAATATAGCCGATTAACGAAATTTGATAAAAATCACAAAAGCAGGTGTTGGTAAAGATTCCGGAAATTACTTTTATTTTAATTTGAATTTTTATGATTTGAAGGATTGGACAGGAAAAAAAAAGGAAAAAAAAAAAGAAAAAAGGCAAAAAAAAAGAAAAAAAAAAGTAAAAAGAGAAATAAAGGAAAAAAGAAAAAAATAAAACACGAACACATAGAAAAGAGGAAAAAAAGAAAAATAGGAAAAACGAAAAAAAAAAAAAAGAAAAATAGGAAAAACGAAAAAAAAAGGGAAAAAAAGAAAAGGAAAAAAAGGAAAGGATGAGGTTAGATGGTTTTGTTGGGTCAGAATGATGTAGTAAAACCGGAAAAAATAATTAAGAAGAGAAAAAAAAAAGAAATGTTCGTTAGGTTAGTTAGATGGTTTTGTTGGGTTAGATGGTTTGGTTAGGTTAGGTGGTTTCGTTGGGTCTTTATTATTATTAATTAAGTTTATTATTTATTATAAATCAATTATATGGTGCAAATAATTAATTATTGATTATCGGGTAATTTGTAAAATTCTAATTTCTTTACGTTTGTTTACTATAAATATTGCTTATGAGCACGTGTGCTTGATTGTATAGTAATTTCCAGCCACTTCTAGTCTGTCAAAATATAACTAACTTCGCAAAAAAATAATTATTAAATTCATTAGACAGTTCGGACTAAGAATAGCGAACCGACTATACTAGGGATACTACTGATTTAATAAAAAATTACCACTCAATTGTATGTTTGTACCAAATCAGTATGTGATTTATGCAACATGCGATTTCTACTTCTACATAGGAAAAAACAACAGTACTTTCATTAAAAAAGTTTATTTAACTTAATTGTCATAAAGCTGGATTGCACCACCACCTTAGCCTTTAAAATTGATTTAAATACAATAAAAAAATTTCCAAATATACAAAAACAAGATACTACATAAAATTTTAAAAGAATAAACAAGGCTAAAAACTTGTACGATATGTTCCCGAAAGGCAAACTATACTTAGGTCATATATACAAAAAAAAATGATTTCTTTTAAGTTCGTAACACTTCCTACAGCTGGTTGTAGTAGGATACAGAGTTTTCTTACAAAATAAATACAAAATAAACTATCCTCATGAATTCAACAGTTTTCATAAATATTTAAAATTCGAAATAATTCCTTTCATTTATTCCCTTAAGTTCGCAACTAAAATTCAATTTAAAGTATTGTATCTCCACGAATTATTTCGAACTTTCAAATATTTAACGTTTCTATAGACCTCCCAAAAATTAAAATAATTCCATTCGTTTTGTTTCAAGTATAAAGGACTTCTGCATAAACGAATAATTGAAAATATTTTAACATTTTGTGATTTTACAAGAAATTTGTTCAAATTTATTAAGATGTTACAAGAAAATAGCTTCAGAACAGTATTTAGTTCTTTTAAAGTTCAATTTTAACTATGAAAACATTAGAGTACATTTAACCAGCTTACAACTCTAAACGAATAATGGAATTTGCAGAAAACCTTTCGATGTAGTAATGTAGTAAAAGGCACGGTAAACTGCACTGGTAGGTGTTCTCCATAATGTTAAAAACTTTGCAAAATTGTCGTGGAACGTACCGAGAATAAAAAATTTGTTAGTTAAAAATAATATCCAACAGTTTATATAGTTGACCAAATTGTATTAAGTTATGGGCATCAAGTACTACGGTTACCGCCATATCACTGCCAGTTTAATCCCATCGAACACATCTGGGGTATATGTAAAACGTATCATGATAATGACGGTGGATGCAGCGGATACAGTGAAGATTCAGTTAGGGAAATGTGGCAAGAAACTCATAAAACTGCAACTCCAGAATGGACCAAAGCTGTAAATAAATATGGAAAATTAATAGAAGAATGGTGGAGCCGGGAAAATAAAATTAGTGAAATTAATTCAATGATTATAGATTTAATATGATAGTGATTATAGAATGATAGAGGTAGTAAATTTAGTGACGATGATGATGATTTATAAATTAAAATAAGCAGTAAGTACACTATTATAATGTTATTTACAAAATAATTGTACAGCAGATTAACCATTATATTTATACATTCATTATTAGCCAAATAAAATAATATTTAAAATTCCATTTGAATTTTTGCTCCTCATTTTATACAAATTGATTCTAACTGATAATACAGGCAAAAATATTCTAAACAAAGCAAGTAATTAAAAAGATTATGGAGAAGTTCAGTGCAGTTTACCGTGCCTTTTACTACAACGAAAGGTTTTCTGCGAATTCCATTAATTGTTTAGAGGTGTAAGTTGGTTGATTGTACTGTACTAAAAATGTTTTAAAAATAAAGCATTTAGCAGAATCTCGCGGAACTTCAAAATGCTGTCAAATATGGTCAATAAAGGACTTAAGAGAAGAAGGAAACATCTCCCAGCCTTCTGTATTGCAGTTTAAATGACTCTACCTTTAAAATTGTATTACTTTGTCTTCCAACTTTTTTAAAAATACTATCACGATAATTTGTTAATTCATCAATAATTTTAAACTAATCTTTATTTTTCACGGCACATTTTTATCTTTTATGATAAATTTGCCTATTATTTAACAATATTTTCGTTCAAGCCATTTTTTTGTTACAAATTATCCCGAATGTACTCCAATATATAAATTACTGACAACACTACTAAAATTTTTAAGTTTGGAAATAGAAGAAAAATCATATTCATATTCATATCTCAAAGTGATTATTTTAATAAATTTTTCTAGCCAAAAAGATCAGGCAATGCCTTCCACTTTTATCATAATCTATAAAATTAAGTACCCTGTATTTAATAGTTGATTCCATCTAAAACCTAATTAGTTATACTGTTTATAGCTAAAAAAAATTACTGGAATATATAGTTATTACATTTTTAGTATAGTAGAATTGATATAAATTGAAAATTACTCAACATCCTTGGCTTACTGGAAAACGATTCAAGTGTAAAAACCGTGTGATAATGATCGGACATGTTTCACTGACATATTTTTGAGACACGCTATGCATAAACTTTACAAAATTATATATATATATATATATATATATATATATATATATATATACAGTATACTCCCTCTATAACGAACACGGTTATTACGAGTTTTCGCTTATAACGAGATACATTAGATGTCCCGTCAAATTTCTATTGAACTATAACCGTCTATAGCGAGGCAAATTTGGTTATAACGAGAGAAAATAATATCCAAAAACGTGTTTTTTACGTTTTTGGTCGGGTCGTGGCTATAAATAAATACCTTTTCAAACAGCCCCTCAATAAACTTAACTGCAGCCCGCAATAAACTTCTTTACAATGAATAAATACAACTGTTTCACATCTTTAGAAAATATACTGGACCATTTAAGGCAGTTAAAAATGACAGAGTTTTTAAAATTGCAGAAGCAATAATTTATGTTATCCTTGAAAATACGCTTTATACATTTGGAAAAAAATATAAGTACAGATTTTTTGTTTTAACGTATATCATTGATAATAAATGTTTTAATATATTTCATTGAAAATAAAAGTAAATAACTTTTTTTCAAAAACGCCATTCAAACAATATTTATTAGCATCTTATATTGCTCCGAATGGCTTCACTATAGGAAGTTAATGGTTTAGAAAACTACAGATTCATATGTATGCACAGTATTATTATTGTCTGATATAACGAGGTAATTAGTCTGTCATTTCAGTTCTCGTTATAGAGGGAGTCTACTGTATATATACTATCAAAACTTACAAAATCATTGAAACGAAAAAGGTGGAATTGAATGTTCTGAGGAGTGTTTCTGTACATAATTTTTGGAATAGATGGTATAACAACATAAAACATTTCGTAGCATTTTAACGTCAATATAATGTATAACCTAATGTTCAACGTTGATCGAATATGAAGCGACAGCGTTTTGAAGTAATTTCGTCTATTATTTTTGATACAACTTGCATATAATCTTCCCGATATGTACTTTACATCACCTGATCTTTTTAGTAAAAATATCTGTAGATCCCATTAGTCTAAAAAGATACAAAATTGCTATATAAATACTAAAAAACTAAAATATAAATGAGCAAAATAACACATAAATTCATGCTTGTTTTTTTGTAATCGTTGCTGCTATTGTCTAGAATTGATTGTATAAATCAGTTATATTACTTATTCATCGTAAATAAACGATGAACCACAATTAAAACAAATGTATAAGAAATGCAAATTGCTATATAAAGTAGTCTTTATTTATAATGATTCCCTATATAACAATAATTCCCCTATAACGACGAAAATAGTAAACCTTGTTTGGTTCATCATAAGAACAATGTATTAATTCTTTCTCTATACCGATATCGTTCTCTCTTTATAGCGATGAATTTTCAGCGTTCAATAGTGGATGGCAAATGTGTTATTGTGTTTAAAATCCAGACTACTTGAGTCAGGAGTGACAAGGGTTGAGTGACACGCTTTTATTGTTCGCGAGTGTTTCGCACATATGTTGTCATCTATGGACGACTTTTAACTCCTTTTCGCAGCGTAGGAGCGTTGTTGCAAGGTTGAATTAAGTCTGAACAGTTGGCGATTACAAATTAGGAACTTGATAACTTTTTCTTTAGTTGTAAGATATGAGCCGACCAGTTCAGTCGATTATCTATGTGTGTAACCATGTGCTAGAGTTATTAGAAACTTCCTCATGAGACATTTTTAAATTATCATTATTTTTTCCTGATATAACGTATGTCGTATCATCTGCGAATTGTATGGATTTGTACGGAGATATGAATTTAGGCAAATCGTGGACATAAATAATAAACAAAGGAGGTCCTAAGACCGAACCTTGTGGGACTTCATGTTTTACGGACAGAAAATAGGAGATATGACTTTTAGACACTACCGTCTGGTGTCTGCCACATAGATAAGAAGTTATAAGCTTAAGAGGGATACCTCAGATTCCATAGTAATTTAATTTGTGGAGCAACATGTGTGAAACGCAGACAAAGCCTTCGAAAATTCGCAAAGGGAAATTGCTATGCGATTGCTGCGTTGCCCCTCAATTACCTCGCTCACAACATTAAATACCGCGTTCGTAGTAGAACGAGCACTTCTGAATCCATATTGTATGTTGCTAAAGTAGTTATTTGACTCAAAATAGGAATAAAATTGTTGTTTGATAAACTTTTCAATCACTTTCCTAAAAGTAGAAACAATGCTTATGGATCTATAATTGTCAGTTTTTGAGGAATCACCTTTTTTGTAGATTGGTAGTACTTTTGAGTATTTCAGTACTTCTGAAAATACTCCAGTTGATATAATTAAATTAATACGATGAGTAAAAGGTGTTAAAACTATTTAGTAAGTTTCTTTTAAAATTTTGCTGTTAATTTCGTGAACGTCGCTACAATTAGAATTACTAAGAGACTTATTATTTGAGTGACCTCTTCTTCCACAATGGGACGAAAAAAAAGGACTTGCTCGGAGAAGGATAATTTCTATAATTGAAGAGAGGACATCGACATTAATAATGGGAAGAGATGTAATTATATTCTTTGCAATGGTTGTAAAAAATTTATATATTTCGTCTGGAGGTAGATCAGGTTGTACCTAATTGGATCTTGTGTTATTTCTTTCGAAATTTACTATTTTCCAGCAGTCTCTAGGTTTATTACTGGAATTAGTAATAAAACCACAGTAAGCTGACTTTTTAGCAATTTGTGATTGCCGATTATATTCAAATTTTTGTTGTTTATATACATACTTTAAATAAACCGGGATCCTTCCTTAGTAGCATCTGCAAGATTAGATCTGTAAGACCTTAATTCATTATTAAACCATTGCACGGGTGTTTTTTCAGCAGTTTGCCGTACTTTTCGACATAGAAAAAGTCCATTTTGTACTAGCTAGCGCACGTTTAAGCTTCTGTAAACCAGAAGAAGCTGAATGATCAGAAAAAAAGGTTCAAATATGCCTACTCTGTTCTCGGCCCTTGTTCATGAAAATATATAGTACAAAGCTAGTTTACATGGCAGCTGCGCATGCGCGCGTCAAATGATAAAAAGGCTTATTATACTTCTTTTTAGAGCTAGTAGCCGAAAAAAACCGTTCTAAAAATATCGAACCTAGAACAACACAGCAACGAATATTATATTGTCAAAATCAATAACTATCGCAACAATTCCTCTTATTTAAAAGGCTAGATCAAATCCTAGTCCCTCATTTGTATTCAATAAGCAAAATTATTTACAATGACAGCAACACAAATGAAGGAAACGAAATTTTGATAAAATGGTATTTACATTATTAAAACAATCTACAAACTATTTAACTGATTTATAGACAATTTTTTTAGTTTCTTTGATGAATTAAATGATAAAAATTATTAGTTAAATAACTTTTTAAATAATTTATTGAATGTTGAATAGTGACATACGATGAAGAGGGATTCGGAATTATTACTTTTTTGGCAAATGTTTTTTTTTAATAAAAGAAGTTCTTGAGTACGTACATATTAATCACTTGGAAAAGTTTTGATTGTTAAACCATATTGTTTTATTTAATTCATCAAAAACAGTATCGATATTTTTACTGTAATCTTCTTACAAAACATTATAATCCAATTCAAACGGAGTAGATATTTTTATTCGGCCCATATTGCCACTATTTCTTGATATAGTTTTCCAAATTTAGTATTTTTCTTTGATAGAAACGTTTAATTAATATTTTACGTTTTTAGAGTATCAAAATTGACCAGTAATAAAAACTTACATAAATTGTGTTGAAATTATTAGCAAGTAACTATCTATTTCGAATAAGAAGCAATATTATTGACGAAATTATCGTAACTTTTGTTTTATAAGAGCTTAGGCAACTACGTTGATACTAAAGGTCGCTGTAAGATAACTTTCTAGAATGTCTACTTTAAGAAATACAGTAATGAATGCAGTAAATGTTAGTAATGAAGGATTTTTTTCTTGACGCATCCGGCGGAGCTGGTAAGACCTGTTGGTTAGCTGCTACATTGTTAGAAGGTAGACATACATAATAAATATAGACAAATAAAGAATAACAGAACAAGACAATAAACTCGAAAGACAAAATTTTTGTTTTTTTTTTTTATATTAATACGAATTCTTGATTACGTTTATTTTTAGTCGATATAAACTCTTACAAAACAAAAATTATAAATTATAAAGTAATTCTGTCGAGTTATGTTATAGACATTATAGATATTTTCCCACATAATTTTTAATAAAACCCGCCTAAAGCCTGACACTCTACTGGAACTTCTCGATAAATAATAATCTTATAGTTATGGCTTTATTGTCTTGCATTACGACGTGAATATATTCCATAATGTCTGGATACTTCGCCTCTTCAACCATCGCGAGTTCTGATATGATTATTCTGTCTAATAACGCACACCCTAATTCAGTCAAAAGAATTTCTACTCTTCTTTATTTGTTGCTATGCCTTATTTACTGCTTTCCCACGCTGGTTTGTTACATTATTTTTCGACTAGTGGTGAATAGATGAAAAAGAGAACTTGTATTGAAGAATAAGAAGTATTGCAGATAATGATAGAGATGATTTCAACATTTATAATTATCATTGTAATATTTCTCGATTGGAATGTTTAATTTCTCATTTTCATTGATTATAAGATGTGTGAATATGTAAAAAGTCGACAAACGAGATCTATTGGGACAAATATATCAGAAGCAACAAAAGAAAAAACTGTATATTTATAATCCAGTCTACATGCAATTTGTTGCATTACAGCTGAAAGTGCTTTGATTTTTGTTAAAAAGATAAAAGAAAGAAAATAATAAAGCAATTAGATCAAATGTTCCTAGAATCGAAAGAATAGACGATCTAAATGACAAACGTTTAATCGGAGGAAGTGCTATGGAAATCAATTGGTAAAGGGCCTACTAGGGACAAAAAACTTAATGGTGGAATGTAGTACAACAGAATGATAGACAGAAGAAAGAGATTAGGTTAGGGAAAGGGGTAATGGAGATCTAAAAGAGAAGAAAGTAAGAAAACATACAATGTAGCAAAGAGAGTATCAAAGCGCGATGTAGCAACTGCTAAGGAAAGATCATCTGCAAAGTTCTATGAAGAGTTGGAAACACAAACGTGTTGTGATGATAAGTCATCAAAAGACTTGACTCACGTAGTTTTATAGTGTTACACATACTCACGAGTATGTGTGGTTGAGAGGAACAGGAATGATTGGGTACATCTAACTACGACTAAGGAAAACCTACGACGAGTAGGAGAATTTAAATACCTTGGCCCCTACAAAACAGAAAATGGGGCACTAGATCGAAGAATTTCCCACGGGATACAGTCTGGATGGTTTAACTGGAAGCTAATGAACGGAGTACTCTGTGATCGATAAATCGGGGAAGAGCTGAAAGTAAAGATATACAAGAGTGTGGTGAGACCTGCGTTGGTGTACGGGAGGGTTAGGGACAAGAAAATGGAGGTATCTAAACTGAAAAATGTTACGGTGGATGTTGGGTAAGACTAGAAGGGACATGATCAGGGACGACGTGATTATGGAAATGGCCGAGGTGACTAGGGTCTGACAAAAGTTTTAAAAACAAAAACAAAGGACGAGGAATATAGCGGTTAGAAGTTGGGGGAAAGAGAGGTAGAAGAAAACTGAGAAGAAGATGAAAGGACTATGTGGTAGAGAACTTGATAGAAAAATGGGTAAATGAAAAAGACACGATGGACAAAAATAAGGAATGAAAGAATAGTAAGGAGCAGCGACTCCTGAAAAGAGAAAAGCTGAGTAAGAAGAAGAATCAGGCAAATGAGTAAATCTGGAGACTACGAATTTAACACATTAGATTTGAAAATTATATAAACAGTTTTCTGTATATTTTTGTGGAACTTAGAACTATAGTAAAGTAAAATAAGGCATAGCATTGAATAAAAACTGTATAATGTATATATATATATATATATATATATATATATATATATATATATATATATATATATAATATATCTGTAAAGAAGATTTTGCAGCGTCCATCCATAGAACAACGTTATTTACACTGTAAAATCAAATTTACCTGATTGGTATTAACTATTTTTTTATCAATTTCATAGTCATTATCTAATCTACTATGACTTCTTGGTCTGTTCGCACCGATAAATCTATATGTACAAATGGCAGTCATATAAATTTTCACTCCCTAACGCCCTAAAAGTCTTATCAACAGGAAGATCTGCTAATCGCGTTAGCAATCTACGTAAGGAATGACGTAAACAAAAAAAATCTATAAATTAACTAATAAATAATCATTATGGTTAAAAAAATATATACTGTTTGTTCAAAAAATTCGGTTCGACTAATTCAAGATTGGGTCTTTAATAAATAGGAAAAATGTAACATTAGAAACGATAAAAACAAACTTGTAAGGCACAAGTCAAACGCCTTTTTGCGACCGACAAACTATCTTCAAAATATAATCACTTTTAGGTATGTAACGATTTCAAAAAGGCGTTTGACCTTTGAGTATGAGTCCTTTAGGAAGATCGATTGCTTATTGCAACTTGTCCTGACAGATGTGTTCCTCGACTAAATCGGAACATACTAACAAGAATATCACAAGACTTTTGTTGATATCAACAAAGGTTTATCTCGCTTCAATGTTATTCCTAGCTTGCCATTTGAAGTCGCTATTCATGATCCATTGCTGACCGAGGCCGAAGTTGCAGGCTTTGAGAAGAGGAAGATTCACATCGCTGGTATCTGGTTTGGTCAGGCAACTTCCCGTATTGACATGTTTTATAGTTTTTTCCTAAAAAAAAAGAAGCGTGAGTGAACCAATTTTTTTTAAATGTGAATCTTAATATACTTAACAAATTTCAATTCATTACTACATAACAATAAGGAAAAACTGCTTACTTCTTCGTCGTAGGCCCACGCTTGATTGCCACCCATTCCGTGGCATCTAACCAACTTCACGGGACCGGTCCTTGAACTGGCATCCAAACAATTGTCATCCGACATGATTTGTTGCCTTTTCGTGTACGCGAATACCTGGTTTCCTCCCAAATTATGACAGTACGTCATGCCCAAGTTTTCGCCTGACTTTCTACCCATTGTGTCCAAGCAGTTTCTAGTTTCGACGTTACGAATCTAAAAAAAATGACATTATAAAAATCATATGGACACATAAACATTACTTTAAATGTTATTAAACAAAAAAGATTGTTATTTAAAAAATAAGCTAGCTTCATTTACTTATTTGATACTTGGTGATTTTTTCATATCAATTTCATATATATGCACGTTATACACCGAGTTCCTTTTATAATATGACTTAAATATTGTAGGAAGTAGTGTGTATGGTAATAAAAACGGGTCGAAATAATATAGGAAAAAGAGAACATGATGAAAAGGAATTCGGTACAGCAAAAAGAAAGAAGCACACAAAATGTATATAACAATAAGAACACGGGAAAGACGAACATCATTTGAAGTCGCAAGACAGCAGACAAGATATGTAGAAATAAAAAAAAGAGTCCATAAAAATGGCCAAATAGACAAAAAGGAAGAAAATTTCAAAAACAACGAAATTAAAGGGGCTTACGAATACCCAAAAAAGAGAAAAAGTGGGTATAAAGCTCAAACAAGTCTATGTAAAGATAAAAGTGGGCAAATAATCAGTGGCCAACAGAAATTCACAGAAACCTGGACACATTATTTTCAGACCCTACTTGGTACACAAGTAGGCATGGAAGATTAAATGGGTACGAACTACGTAGAAGAGAATGAAGTAGAGAATGGAATAGAAGCTCCAACCATAGAGGAAGTTCTCGACGCTATTAAGGCCCAGAAAAACAATAAAGCCCCTGGAGTTGACGAAATATCAGCAGAATTGTATAAGGTAGGTGGTAACCACCTAGCAAGTCACATCCACGCGCTCATCAAAGACATATGGCAAGAAGAGAAAATACCCGACGACTGGAAGAGAAGTATAGTATGCCATATCTATAAAAAAGAAGACAAACTCCAGTGCAGAAACTACCGTGGAATTTCTCTATGTTCAGCATACAAAGTTCTCACGTATATTATAAACCAGCGGCTCCAACCACTAGCAGAAAATATTATTGGAGAGTATCAGACGGGCTTCCGACGTGGAAGATCGACACTGGATCAAATATTTACAGTTAAACAGATCTTGAGTAAATCATAGGAATTGATGACATAGACATTGATGTTCACAACGTGTTTTTAGACTTTAAACATGCATACGACTTAGTCAAAAGGAACAAACTCTACAATATATTGGCTGAATTGACAATAGCAAACAAGCTAATTAGACTCATTAAAGCCACAATGGATTAAACTCAGGCATATGTGCGAATACAAAACCACGGGACAGACTTTTTTAAAATTTCGCAGGGACTAAAGCGGGGAGATGGGCTGGCCCCAACTTTTTTTAACCTGGCACTGGAGTATGGTTAGGCAAATGCAAACTGGACGATGAAACCTACTGACCAACCGTAACGGTTCAACTGGCCGCTTATGTCGATAATATTATAATATTATGATTACAACATCAACAGGAGCACAGGAAACATACGCAGAGTTAAAAACGCAAACAAAAAGGCTAGGTCTGGAAATTGCAGAAAAAAAAAACAAAAATAATTATACAGACGAGAAGAAATATAGTCCCACAAAACATTATACATGAAGATGACATTGAACCGGTTGGGAATTTTACATACCTGGGAGTAGAAATATATGCCGACGGATCAGAAGATGAAGAAATACGGAAGAGAATAACACAGGCAAATAGAGCTTATTTTGCCTTCTCCCATATATGTATTTCGGTCTAAAAATGTCCACCGAAATACAAAGATGAGATTCTATAAAACCTTAAATTCTACCAATAGTATGCTATGGCAGTAAAGCATGGGTCCTGAAAGAAATATCTAAAAGCAAACTAGACACATTCAAAAGGAAAGTACTGAAGAGAATACTAGCACCTGTGAGGGAAAACGGAATCTTCAGAAGTCGATACAACAACGAGCTTTATCAACTTTATAAGGAAGCACAACTGTCAGACTTCATTAGAATACAAGATTGTAATGGACCGGACATGTGATAAGAATGAGAGAGGATAGGCTACCAAAAAGAGCACTGAATTCTAGAATAAAGGGAAAGAGAACGATTGAAAAGCCAAGACAGCGCTGGGAAGACATAGTAAACAGCGACGCAGAAGCCCTTTTAGAAGTCCGTGTATGGAGAAGATCAGCCACAGACAAGTAAGGTGGAGGCAAAAAATAAAGGAGGCCAAGGCTCAATTTGGGCTGTAGTGCCGTAGAAGAAGATTTATATTATATGTCTATGATAATAACCGTCAGTTTCGAAATTCGCTAACAACTTAGGTTATTTTTGTGAGGACGATTTCCAGAGTAGAAGTCGAAATGTCAAACAATAGTTTCAGAACCTTTTTTGAATTTAACCATATCAACAAAAAATTTTCATAATTGTGTCCAATTTATGACACGTCCATTTATGTCCGATTTATGACTTCGTGTGTCCACGAAGACACTCTGCCTAAACGACCAACGCAAAACCAACTAGACAAAATAAAGTGGTATAAACAAATTGACATTGTTTACTAAATTCTTTAATAAATTATTTAAAATCAGCAATTTAATATGGAGTAATTAGCAGTAATCTACTACCTAATATTCGTTTTTTTCTTCCAAGAGTATAAATTTTTTTCAATAACAAAAAATTTGTCCAAATTATGTCCAATTCTTTTCCAACAAAAACGAAATTAATATAGATAGTACCCTAAATTTTCAAAATCTATTTTAAAATAATAATAACCCATAAACAAATGCCGATAACACCCTCCATAGGCGCCCAATCCCAAACCAACTAAACAGACAAACAACACACTCGTATAAATAATTTCACAGTCACTGAAAATTTGTTTGGAAACTGGCCCAACAACAATCTTGTACAACGATTTGTTCCGACTTACATCTCCGAGGTAGTAATAATCTAAAGGCATCTGTGATTCGGGATAGATGTTTTCCAGATACCACCGGAAGCTCTTGCAATGCAGTTTTTCTCTGAGGTCCTTCCTCGCTGAGATGTCTCCTACAGGTACGTTCCTTGCTCCTGGAGAGAAAATAGATCAAAGATTAAAATATACTTTTTTCATGGTTTTAAATCTAGGTTATTGCAAAATATAAGAAAACCCAAAAAATATGTGCATAATAGAATTTTATCAATAGATAGTTGATGATTAAACTGTACATTATTCTCATTAAATCTACCGTGATAATATAATTTACTTTGACTTGAAGATAATTCTACCTTCCATTGTATATTAATGCAGATAAATATTATACAGAGTGCGGCAGGTAAACGACCAATTGGAAATATCTCGAGAAGGTAATTGAATCATGAAAATTGGAATGAAGAGTGAATTGAATTTGGAGAGTGGATTATTTAATGTAAATATTTTTATCTATTTTCTACTTCCGGTTATACCGGAAGTTGCTTATAACATCGTTTTTCTTTAATGGAACACTCTGTATACTTTTTAATTTTAGAAACATTCACGTTATTCTGAACATTTTTTGTTAATACTTCCCTATACCTATTGAGAACCGTTTTTGAGTTATAATGGTTTTTGTGTGAAAATTACACTTTTCTATCATGTATATAAAGGACACCCTGAATGTGATTCATTATTTAAAAAAATTTATGTTTTTCACTATCGATCTGTATTAGTATTCTCTATACCTATTTCTTGTAGTTTTCAAATAAATAAACTTTATACATTGTTGTCACAAAAAAAAATTTTTTTTTTTTTCGTAGACTATGTTACAACTGTCATATTTTAAGTTTAAACACTGAACAATTAAAAAGATGTTATCAACGAAACTAGGCACTAGCTTATTAATGTAATAAATGTTCAAAATGTTACCCATCAACATCCAATCATTTTCTTTTAATTAAATTTTCATTAGTAGCTCTTGATATTGATTCTTTATTTATTTCGTTAAGAACTTAAAGAACTTTTTTTATTATAACTTCCTCAGCAGTGACAGGTTCAGAGAACACCTTATTTTTAACATATCTACAAATATAGACTAGAGAAACAGATCTTTATTACCTATTCGTTTAACGCTAAATATTTCATCAAACATTCTGCGGACTCCTCGAATATTGTGAGCCGGTGCTCTATCTTGTTGAAATCAAGCCTCATTAGTCTTAATTAGGTAAAGCGTGCAGTGCTGGTACAATTACTTGCCGTAATAAATTTTTAAATCCGTTTAAATTTTCGTCGTTAATCATAAGAGCCACTAGAGATCTTATTATTTTTCACAGCACAAAAAACATTGAACGAAAAGAATGTTTGAAATTCGCAATCTCACGTGAGCTGAGAATTTTTGTCACTGCAGAAGTGACTGTTATGACGCTTAAATATACCGTTTTTTGTAAACTTCGAATCATCACACCAAATAATTTTTTTGTAAAATTTTTATCTTGGCATTTCATTAAAACCCCTTAACAAAATTCTACACGTCTTACATAATCTCCAGGATGTAAATGTTAAGCTAGTGTATACGAATAAAGGGTCCAATGATGTTTTTTAAAATTTTGTGAATTTATTTGAGTGGATACCTGTAATAATTGCTCACATTGCCGTAAGGATGAATTAGCTGCAAATTGGATTAGCTGCAAAATATCCCAAGATATCTATTTGTAAGTCTTTATTAGGCAAATTATTATTAGAACTGTCACCCACTGGCATACAACAAGCTTACTATTAAACATTAACAATAACTAATATTTTTGTCAGAATATTCCATAGGCTACTTGATAAATAAATTTTTTGTGACAAAAATGTATAAGTTAATTTATTTGAAAACTGCAAGAGATATGTATAGGGAAAACTGATACAGATCGATAATGAAAAACATATTTTTCTAAAATAATGAATAACATACAGGGTGTCCCATTTGAAAAAAAGGAATTAGGCTAAAATTTAGGATGCCAATTTTGACAGCACCTTGTATAATGAAAAAAGCAAGTTTATACTGTAAAGGATAATGTTGTATCTGGTTAATTAATAAGTTCCTAAAGGGTTTAAACTTTTATTCAAATTACATTATTAGAGGATATGGAACTTTATATACATGGTAGAAAAGTGTAAGTTTTCATATAAAAACTCAAAAACGGTTTACAATATGTATAGGGAAGTATTAACAAAAAATGATAAGAATAACGTGAATATTCCTAAAACTAAAAAATATACAGGGTGTCCCATTAAAAAAAACGATGTTATAAGCAACTTCCGGTATAACCGGAAGTAGCAAATAGATTAAATATTTTCATTAAATAGATCACTCCTCAAAACCCCTTTAATTTAAATTGCACGATTCAGTTACCTTTAGTCTCGAGATATTTCTAATTGGCCGTTCATCTGTCGCACCCTGTATAGACGTCAACATGGTACTGTATCTTATAATTTGCAAAGACCTATGATAAAGCATGCAATAGTGCAACTATGGCTGTATATTTTGCAAGAGGATTTTACAACATATACAGAGTGAGTTTTTAGTGTGACATTAGTCGATAATTACATTATGGTATAGAATATTCAAAAAAGTTGTTTATAAAAAATGTAGATAATGATATTCCTCAAGCTTGGATAATATAAAGAATTCTACAGGGTGGTTCATAACTACGTGGTAAAGCTAGCATACATATTTTTAAATAGGATACCCTGTATATTTTCTCCTATTTACATTCCTCTCCTAATTCCTGTTTTTATAATGTGAAGTTTCACACAACTGTACAAGCTATTTACCGAGTTATAACATTTGCCATTTTTCTTCTTACTGTGCCTATTCCGTTGTAAAAAAAAAGTTCAAACAGCGTTTATAGTATTGTTAGTGGCGATGAATCTTGAGTTGACTCCAAGGAACCAGAAAATAAACGCCAATCAAATGGTTGCAACTTTTGTGTCAAAATCTTTTCATGTTTTAATGTTTTCAATTGTTTTATAAGATCGATGAAGGGTTACTTCTGATTGGTATATAACCGTTTGTTTACCAGAAGTTATCGCGAAACTCCAACAAACAAGAGCGAATCATCCTACATCAGGACAAAGCAAGTGCTTACACTACCCAGAAGACAATAGAGTTTTTGGAGCTTCAAAACATCGAATTGTTAAACCTTTCACCTTTTAGCCCCGACATAAGTCCCAACGACTTCTTTACGTTACCAAAGATCAAGAATTCCTTTACAAACAGCGATTTTGCAGGTGTCAATTGAAGGCTGGAATAACTGTTTTACCAATTGTTTTGAACGAATGCAAAAGTGTATTGATCTTGGTGGGACATATTTTGAAAAGCAATAAAGTACTTTTAAGTTTATATAATTTTGTCTTTATGGCTGTATGCAAAACTAAAAAGACAAACCCCATATTGTGTACCATAATGGCATTATCCACCAATGTCGCACTAAAAACTCACTCTGGATATAGAATTTACTAACTGCATAAACTAAATTGACTATAAGTGACAAAATAGTGAAAATTGCATTGGTATAAAGGGCCGTGGCTATAAAATTTTTTTGCAGGAGATATAGGACGAGAGAAAAGAGAAAAATGTGAAAAAATACATGGTAGGGTAAAAACATTAGAGATATAACCTTGAAGAATGAAAAACATGAGAACGAAACTGAAGCAAAGAACATAAAAGTGCAAAGTTTTACACTTTTTCTTTGATTATTTTGAACAATACTTCAGTAAATAAATTTCAAGATAATTTTAAGATAAAAATAGCGATAAAGATTACTAGCATCCATTTTTAAATTAACAAAGGTAAAAAGAATAGAGCAGTCAAAAAATGAGTCTAAAATAAATCAAGAAAATTCATTCCATGCATAAATACATTGTATTACAGCTTTTGTTTGTTTTTACATATATACATGTCGCAGCAATAATTTTTACCATAACAATACAGCCAGAAGCCCTATAAACGTCATGCGCAAAGCCAAACCGTCGATACAACAACATACCCTCCACCAAACGCTAAGAATCAACACCACTGGCTAGCGAACATGCTGGCATGCTGTTAAAAAATCTCTTTCAAGACCTGGGTTAATGTTATAGTAGAACTCCTTCCACTGGTCGAGCCACACCTCAGCCAAACGGGCGTTGTTGTGGTTCACGATGCGGCTAGTACCACCCGGAAACGAGTACGGTGTGGATTTCCTGAAGACGTGGCCCACGTGCGAACAGGTCGCTATCTCCAATTGACCACCGCACATCCACACCTGGTTAACGGATCCCAAAGGTGAGGGAAAAACAACATGCGCCATGTTAGTTAACGGTTAATCGAGAACACATGTTATTTTATCAAACAAATAAATTTAAGTAAATGCCGAATCAGTCATTTAAGATCTTTCTTAAGTCATTTAAGAAGTAACAAACGTCAAATTTCAATGCCAAATATAATTAAAAGTCACTCATAGTCGTCATAATGGCATTTATTTACTAAAAAAACAGTAATATTTGCTTAATAAACTTTGAGTATATTTTTGGTGGATACAGATATTAAATAATACTAATATCTCATCTTAAATATTTTGAACAGCTTTAAAATTACTAGTGTGATCACAGCATATAAATTATACAGTTAAAGAAAAATTTATAGTTGGTATTACAAAATTAGCAAGAGATAGTAGAGGTAATGGATTTTGACAAGAGTCATGCCGATGCGGTCCACAAGTTTACCTGTTATTTACAAGGTCATAACTCTTGTCAAAATCCATTAAATACCTATAACAGAGATACTAACATTAGGTTTCCACTTAAGAGACAATGATTAAAATTATATTTTCTCCCGATTGAAACCCGAATGATTCCGATCGAATTTAAAATTTAAATAGCATCCCGCGTTGCCAGGTGTACGATAATTATGGGTTCGACCAAAATTTGTGAAATATGCATAGCGAAATCATTACAATGTATTAAGATATATTGCTTACTTACATGGAACCACAATATATGAGACAAACTAATGTTGAAACAATTGATCCTCAAGATATTACAAAGTTTGTCAACACTAACAACATGTATCTGAGAATGAGGGTGATGCAAAATATTAATGATTTAGATGATGAATTGAAACAGAATTTTCGCGAAAGATGCAGGTGATTCTTGATTACAGCTTGTATGGAAATAAAAAAAGAAATGTTTTTGCAGATCCTGTCATTCGTAAGATATAGATATAGTACGATAATAAAAGTAGCTGTAACAGTTGCCAAAGTCTTTTACCACTAATGTCAAAATTGCCCAGAATTTGTAATACAAACGATAGAAAGATCGAAGACGAATGGAGAAAAATTCAAAAATACCAGGATATTCAAAATTTTAAAGTTTGTCAAATAAAATCAAAATCCCGAGACACCTATAGAAGAATACGAAATTAAACAAAGCAGTTGGCAAGAAGAACAAAAAATGAACACTGGGAACAGTTTACAAAAGGATGGAAAGCGACTTTTACGGTACACAAAAACAAATATACAGATTCATAGGAAACCAACATACACAACGTAACCAACACATTAGTAAAATGACAGTGCGATAATTTAAACAATTTAGGAGGCTAATATTGAAGAAGAAACAGGCTTTAAAGCCTACATACAAGAAGGAAAGTAGAATAAGTCAAATAAAACATTTTGAGGGTAATCCTCTAATTGAGTGATTTTGCATTGTCTGTGTTAGAGATAGTGCAAACACTCCTGACCATGGAGCTGCGCGAAGGCGGAGTCAAAATTCACGTAAAGACAGAAAGGTTCTATTGTAAACCAAATTTCGTCTACAGCGCCGTGGTCAAGAGTATTTGCACTATCTCTAACTTTACCTCATTCAAATGCAAGTTGTGAAAGACAACTTTTAAAAGTAAATTTAAAATCTAAATCTAAAAGCGAATTGCACGAACCGTTTGGTAACAGACACATTGTATGGCATCATGCAGTCATACCAATTAGTTTATCTTCAAAGTGGTTGTTTCCATTTTACACTGTCAGAAATAATAGTTAAAACTATAAAAATAACCAATTTATACAATAAACTTGAGTTCACATTAACTAAATGATGAAGTTTTTTTCTTTTAAATAATTTGTTAATTTCTTGTTCAATATTCTGACTTTGATGGCCTGGCAATACTGCAGTCTTACAAAAATATATCTACGAAACGAATTTGTTTGGTAGCCCCGTCTACTAATCTTGCTATATCGTTTTAAATACGTTTCTCCCATTTCCTGCCGTTGAAAGTGCATACCCACCTTAAATTCGTTCCGATACAGTATAATAAAGACGTACATAAAATGAAAAAAAAAACAGTAGGCACACAGTGATGGGAGTACAGCAAACAAATCAAATATATTATAGCTTAATTGACTATTTTTAATGGGAATAAGCCACAATTTAAGTTTAACATAAATTTATTTTTGACGTTTCGATGACCATTTCGGAAATTTTATAGGAAATTTCCGAAGTAGAAATCGAAACGTCAAAAATGAACTTATTTTAAACTTAAATTGTGGCTTATTTCCAGTAAAAACAGTAAATTGTATTAAGACGCCACAAGAAAATATCTTCAGAATAATATGTTATAACTGCAGTATCGGTATAATGATCAATGTGGTCTTTACAGTTAATAAATGCTTATACGACTTTGATATTGACCGTTATTTAACCTTAAATGACTCAGACGATACATTATTAGTCAAAATAAATGAAATAACGTTCGTTTTTCAACTTAAAAATCACACAATACAATAATTATATCAACTTTACCGCAATAGGTTCCGAAAGTTAATTTTGCTCTTTTAATAATTATATTTTGATTACCACGTCCTGCTCATTATTGCCTTAAAAATCCTTTGGCATACTGACAACATTCAAATCAATGTCGCTCTACAAAATTTTCATTTCCTCAGAACTTTTTCTAAATATTAAATCATTTTATGTCAAGTAGTGCCATTTTTAAGTTAAAAGTCAACGAAACTATACAATTCGACATAAAAAACACCCTGTGTCTGTTACCTGGAACTTTTGGTACACATGAAAGATATTTATTGTGTTTTTTAGGATTTATTTTTATACACAGTGGAACAGCCAAATGGAATAAATTCGATAATAAATAAAAGGGCACGTGTGTTAAAAAAAATGGTTGTGAACTTCGACGGATATTTTTAGCTGCGTATTTTTTGTAACAAAAACTTTTCATACAGGGTGTGTCACATAACAGTGGCAAATAACAACTTTCTTATTTCAAATTTAACACACTGTATTTTTTTTTTAATTAATTAATGGCTTTGAATAATTTGATCCATGCAGCCACGATAATATATTTGACTACTTGAATTTGTTAATGATGTATTAACCTAGTGCATTTGTTAAAAAAAATAGTACTTCGCCTAGAGGTAAATTAAAAATATATTGTAAACAGTATCACAAGAATCAGTAGATTGTCAAGAAACCATACTTTCATTCGTTACATTCAGGGCCCTAACCAACTTAAAGTGAATATTTAGTATCAACAAGGGATTACATAATACAGGGACACTTTTCACGGTAAGGTTCCTTTCATAGCGACCTTATTACAACACAAGACAGGCAACGGCTAGAAGTTAAATATATAACATAAGGATAGACAGTGCTTTTCAAATATTCCCAAAAAATTTGGTTAAGCCTAATATTACGACGAGAGATATATAAAATAGAAGATTGACTCTGAGGAAGAGGTATTTTGTTCTCTTATCAGATTTTCCAATAAATACTTAATAACAACATTCTTATATCTGCACCCGAACAGCCAATGATTGATATCGTCAGTGTTACCATTAGAATCACAGAGATCTCTTTCACTTAAATTCTTTTGTGAAAGCCTGTGAATTTACTGTGAAAGCCTTTAGGCTAAAAGCCTAGATGGAGCCTAGAAAAGAACTAAAATTTTAAAAGTAATAATAAATTAGAAGATAAGTTTAGCAGATGAACAACAGGGTTTTCTTAGTGGAAGATCGTTTACAGATGCAATACTCGTTATAAAGCAAATTACTGAAAAATCACTCAAGTATAATAGACCAGCATTTCTGTGTCTGATTGACCTAAAGAAAGTTTTTGACAGAGTAAGACTCAAAGATATAATCAATCTTCTGTATAATAGAGAAGTTCCCATAAATATTACAAAAACTATCGAAAAGATCTACCAAAACAACAAAATGGAAGTCAGAATAATGGATAACTTACAGAACCTATGGAAATAGGCAGCGGAATAAGACAAGGGGGTTCATTGAGCCCCATGCTCTTCACTTTGATCATGGATGAAATTATCAAAAGCATTAACAAAGGTAGAGGATACAGAATGGGAAACAAAAATAAAAATACGCAGACGACGGAATATTGATAGCCTAAGATGAAGATAGTCTGCAAAGACTGGTCCACAGATTTAACATAAGAGCAAAAGAATTTAATATGACAATCTCATCTCAGAAAACTAAAACAATAGTAGTCAGCAAATAACCAACCAGATGTAAAATAAAAATTGATGGCATCCGTATTGAACAAGTAATGGAAATAAAATTATTGGGAATTACACTGTCCAGCTATGGAGACCTGTACAAAGAAGTGAGTGATAAAGTACAAAAAGCAAATAGACTTGCAGGATGGCTTATTAACAGTATATGGCGAAACAGACACATTAATACTGAGATGAAGTCAAGAATTTATAAAGCCAGTGTAAGAACAATAATGACATATGCCTCAGAAATAAGACCCGGCACAGCCACAACACAAAGGTTACTGGAAACGGCAGAGATGAGAGTACTGAGAAGAATTACAGGAAATACGCTGAGAGATCAAAAGAGAAGTGAAGACAGAAGAAAATTGTAACATACAGTTTATAAATGAATGGACACAAAATAGAACAATCAATGGAATAACCACATAAGCAGAATGGAGGAGACCAAATTGCTTATAAAGTGGAAGAAGAAGAAGTGATGGGAAAGATATAATTGAATTGGAAATAGTTGCGGCCAATTTTTGACTGGCATCCTATGGTCAATGTATTCTCCTAATTTTAAATGTATGTAAAAATGTAAGTTTGATGAACTACGTTATGAACGTAGTTAGCCTGCAGTGGGATCTTCTAAAAGAGATACATGGTGCCGTAGTCCCCCGTGTAGCGAATTAACAGTAAAAATATTTTTTTAATTACCTACATCTCTACACAATAATCACAGCACTACCGGCAATTAAAAGAAGAATTGCAACGTTTAAATGTTTTTGAACGACATATCTTCGTTTATTTTTCAGAACCAACTAATTATATAACGTTGCAAATTAGTTTGTTATTCATCATGTTATTCATCATAAATATTGGCAATATCATTTTAAAGTCTTCTACTTTAAAATGTATCATATATGTCTGAATTAAATAAATTATTAGAAGAAGAAGTTTTTTTACTAAGCAACAACATTTTTGTTTAATTCATTATTAATTTTTGTATTTTGACAACGACACCCGATTTGGGCGTCGAAACGTTAATAAAATCATTTTTTTAGGTCATAACTTGCTTACCTTTGATGGTAGAAACTTAACAATTTCACGTTGAAATATTCAACATGGAATTTGACGAATAAGAACCTATTTTTCAATAACTCTAAAAGTATTGACTTAATGAAAAAACTCTATAGAACGAAAGTTGCTTAGAATTACTGATTTTACTAGAGTGATACTGAACCATAAGGCAAAAGCATCATATTTTTTTTATTTGACATCTTAGCTAGGCGTAACCAAATTCCATGTCAATCCAAGCGATTCTTTAAAATTAGAAGGTTTTTCAATATTTGACCGTGAGTGAATGGACTAAATCTGGAAATAAATTCTGTATATTAGCTTGAAATATTTTAGTTTGGATAAATTCTGGAAATTAATTTGTTTGAAAAGTTACAAAAAAGTAATTTACATGAGATGTAATTTATCACTGCTAATTTTATTATGTATTTAGAGTATTATTATGTATTATAGAGAAAACCTCTACTGTTTTCATTAATCAATTTTTAGCGTTTTTTCTGAAGTAAAATCGGAATTCCATAATATAGATTACAAGCACGTTAAAATTATTTGTGAAAATGCTGAATGCCATCCTTATATTGTGGTCTATTGCACTGGACAATGACCGGAGCCAGCAACTCAAATTTATTTTTCAATCTTGGCAAAGATTTCAATTAATGTCGCCACCATACAGTCAGGTAGTACTTAGGCGTGAGGGGCAAAGAGATGTAAGTGGGCTGAATTTAACACTGAATTCGTTTTTACCTTAGAGTGAGGTATCTATGGGTGGTTTATAATCAATGTCCAGAGGTAGCTATGAAAAAATGACATCAAAACAATAATATTGTCAGTTAATGTCAAATGTATTTTGTAGAATTGTAAAGCTTTACCGTTTGTGGATTGTACAATGGGTCGAGGTAAAGTTATCGATGAGAAAATTTTTCAATCATTATTAGATTTTTTAATTCTAGAAAATCCAATTCGGAAATCGTGAATATGTTGCAATTGCCACGCTATAGTATAAGAAATATAGTCAGAAGATACAAAACTACAGGTTCGGTCGTCACAAAACCTAAAAAGTACAAAAAAGTAAAATAACCGAAGTAGATCGAAGGGCATTAAGACGCATTATAGGAAAAAATCGACGAGAAAAGTATATGGAGTTAAGCCTTTTATGGAGTGACGTTATTGGAAGACACGTTTCTAGATCAACATGTCACCGAGAGGCCCACAAATTATGATTTGGTCCTTACAAAGTAAGTTTTACAGTTGAAACAATTAGTACGAATTGTTATTTTAGGCTAACGAAAAGCCACTTTTAACATTACAACAAAAGAAAAATAGACTAAGATGGTAAAAAGAGCATAAAGATTGGACTCAGTCGCAATGGGATTCAATGCAATGGAGTGATGAGTCCAGATTTGAAGTGTGTGTTGGAGACAGTAGGAGTCGCGTAATTAGCAGGAAAAATGAAGCTTTCCATCCCGACTGTCTGAGGAGAAAAGTCAAATTTCCTGCATCTGTCATGATCTGGGGCAGCATGTCGTCTAAAGGTGTAATAGGGTTACATTTTATCGATGGAATTGTAAACACGGACAAATATTTGAATATTTTAGAACAATTTCTTTTACCGATTATGGAACACCGTTTAACATCAGCGGAAAATTTTGTCTCACAACAGGACGGCGCAGGTTGTCATACCTCAAAAAAGAGTTTAAAATGGATTGAAGATCATGGCATACCACCTCTGGAATGGGTTTTTAACAATCCCGACTTGTCCCCGATAGAGAATTTATGGCGCGAAATGAAAAAAGCTTTGAGAAAACATCCTGCCAGGTCCGTCAACGAATTGAAGGAAAAATTGCAAGAAATATGGGGTTCGTTTACATTAGAATTTTGTCAGAACTTGGTAAAAACTATTCCTGAAAGATTTGCGGATGTCATTAAAAATAAAGGGGATGTAACTCAATGGTAAACTTTCACATTTTTTGTTTGTTAATGTTACATATTCTATGCGTTTTTTTTTTAATTTATTTTTATTCTGTTTAATCAATAGTTTTCATTACGTTATAAAAAAAATTTTATAATTAGAAAATTCAAAAATTTTACATTAAAACTTCTAAAATTTACGCTGCACTTTTATTTTTGTTCTATAAAATTTAATTTTCTTATCAATCTAACGTTGGGCCAACTGATATGGGAAGGAGCTCGTAAATGTCATAGAAAATTATATGATTTAAATAAATCACTTTATTGCTTAATTTTAATTTATACAGACAAATAAATACATTCCATATTAGATCTGTCGGAATAATTAGATTATTAGTTTTACATAACAAAAATATGTACATATATTTGTTAATTACTAAAAGCTTGATTTAACGCAACGCTGGATTTTCTTACCGTAAGAGTGAGTAAAGTGAATATAAACGAAGCAGTTTTTCATTAAGTTTTCATTAAGTCAAAAATGTATTTTCCCCTATCCTGGCGCGATTTATGACATATTTTTTTAAAATCCACAAGCCCCAACACACAAAAAACTTACCCTAAAGCAGAAATACATAAAATATTATTACCCTGTCAAACATAAAAGCAGTGTTAAAGTTGTCTACTTTTACAAAGCTACTTGTTATTTTATTACGTCAAAGTACCAAAAGATCTATATAAAAAAGCAAAAATTAAACTTGTAAGAATTTACCAACTGCTTTTTTTGAAATCTATAGCAGAAAACGCCATATTATTTCCTCTATAGCAATTTCTTGTCATAGATCTAGTAGTAAAATGATTTAAAAAAACCAGATCAAATTCGAATCCTCATGATCTTGTCTTTTTGGGCATATTAGTGAGATACGAAAAACACAAAAGGAGTTAGTTATCTATTGTATAAGACGTCGTTAATAAACAACACTCCCAAAAAAATTTTCTAGTCAAACCTGGATTCATAGCATAATAGAAATCTCGCCATTCGTCCATCCAGACTTCAGCCACTCTGGCGGCGTTGTGCAGAACTATCTTTGTCACTCCGCCCGGGAAAGTGTAGGGCGACTTGTCTCTAAATACATGACCCACGTGAGAACAAGGGATGATCTCCAAGATGCCTCCGCACTGCCATACCTAGAGAATTTTTATTAGACTTTATTAATAGGTAAAATATCGATTGCGGACTAGGACATCTGTAAATAGGTATTAGTTAAGATTAGTTAAGATAGTTTTTTGTTAGACACAGGGTGGGAACAAAAAAAATGCTTAATTGTAAATTTCCGATTCAAATAAAGAAATTAAGTGGATTTATTAGCAAAATTAATAACATGTTTTTCATTGGTTGAAAAAACAACAAAAATTAAAAAAACTACGACATTGTCGTAGTTTTAGAAAAATGTGCACATAACCAGCAAATTAAATTAATTAATTATTATTTTCTATTGGATTAAAATCACAATTTATTGATCATATTAAGAAATAAATTTTATTTACATTTGCTTTGACGTTTCAGGTTGACTAGTAGATTGTGCTCAGTGTATTTATCGTGATCGTTTATGATTAAAAATGGATTCAAATAACGACGAATTTATCTGCATCATCATCTGATAATTATATACCTCCAGAACAACACTCGTCTGCAGAATCGGAAAGGTAAGTTTAAGTAGTTATGAATTTGATCAATTTATTTATTCTAACCTAATTTTCAATAGTGTGCTTTGTCAAGAGTTCGTAAATATAAGATTGTTTATTAATTTTTACGATGTAATTAGGGGTTGCATTACATTGGTGACAAGGCGTTGTTGAAAGATCTATTTATAATATTTATATTTAGATATTTTTAATATAGAATAGAAGACCGGCGTTTACTATAAATCATTGAGTAAATGTGAATTAGGTTGTTTGCATACGTTTTTATCTTAAAATTTGTGTGGCGCTTTCGACACCGAACCTTAATTATGTTTATTGTTTACATTGGACACCCCACAAGAATAAGGAGAACAATCTGCAGCTACCCCTATAATGCTTCCAACTGCGAGTATGCATCCACAATTATAACCAAACGAAAATCGCTGAAGAAAACGTGCTAAAAATCAAGACTGTTGGATAAAGAACACTAGAAAACGTCTGAGGAATAAAGGTCGTGGCATATTATCATGCACGTTGCGTTTCCAGCACAAAGCGTTTAGTTTCCAAAAAATATCATTTAAATGGTTTTAAATATGAACAACGCACACTGGCCGGAACATAGCGTTTCAGGCACTTAACGCTTCCGTTCAGTATATTCGAAAACAATATTTTACTGATGCCGACGGCTACGTAACGAGCCGTAACCGGTTGGTAAGGATAATGTGCATTAGATGTTCGTCGTTTTCCCCTTGTTTATTTAGGTATTTGTTTGATTTTGATACAGAGTATGTATTTAAAAAAATAAGTTTCGAGGCTATTTTGTCATTTATGCATGTGTTTTTATTGCTTTGTGACAATTAATCACGGAAGTGATAAACAATTAGGACTTTTGTACGGAAGTGATACCTCTTCTTTCCAAAAATAGTTTTTGGTTTGATATGTACTTCTCGTTAAATGTAGTATTTTGTTTTTTAACTGAAGGTGAAATTAAATTTAAAACATATTTAAACTGAATCCTATTCATTCTAAAATATCCATAATATTTTTCATCGTCATCAATTAATTCTCTGTATAAAGTCCAGTATTCACATTCCTTCTTCCTTTCTTTTAGCAAACCTTCTTTTTAACACAGTTTTTCATTCTTCATCGTTAAGTAGAAGAGCAATTGCACATAATTTTTGTCGAGAAAATCGAGAACATATCTTCACCGAACCAAACTGAAACGTTCTATGTATGAAAATGTGAACGCGCAGCCCAATTCCTGGAGTGGAAACGCTACGTGCCCGAAACGCTACGTGCCCGAAACGCTACGTGCACGATAATATGCCGCGACCTTAAAGGCGAAGCGTATCGTTCAGTTACAGGCAAAAATTTACCGAAAAAAATTTTCACAAACATATACTGTGGTTGCAAAAAGAGGAAAGGAAACTTATATTTTAATCTTTCTGGAATTTGAACGACTGTTCTAAACAGAATATTTATATTCGGAGCTCTGTGTCGGCTGTGAATGTGAAACGTAAACGAACCAGGGATGGAACCGGTTAATGCAAAAACAATGTCATACGAATACATCTTACGAGATGGTAGCAAATCTGAAAAGGTTTGTAAAAAGTACTTCCTAGGCACGTTCCACCTTACGCACGGTAGAGTTTATTGGTCTTTCAAAGCTAGTCCTTTTTCCTAGGTAGGTAGGTAGTTTCTGAGCTAGTCGATTAATAAAATTGGCATCCCAAGTGTCTTTTTATCGTTACACGATTGAGATTTCATTTTATTGTTAAACGATTGTAGCATACATTGCTATTTTGTTACAACAGTTTGAAAATGAGAGATATGAATATGATAATAGTCGAAAATGAAGGTAATATATTTTTTATTGCAAAAAGGAAGGAAACGACAGCATGTAAGGATATTTATTTACGGAATAACGAATATATTTCTTTGTTTAATGATAAAAAAGCTAATTACTGTAGAAATTATTACATGCCATGCATCGTTAAAACTGGTGCATGCATTTTATCAGCAAATTTGGAATTTTTTTGAATAATATATATAGATAGTTAAATATTTCTGCGTTTCTGATAATTTTTTACAGTTACGTATGAATTATTTAGAATTTTTAACCGATATTTTTGTTTTATGGGAATAGAAATTTTGATAAAGGTGTTTCAGTACCTACAACATTTGCACTAGTTTGAAGCCTAAAACAACAATAAAGTGAACAATACGGAAACGCGATGAAAAAAATTAGCAATAAAATGATTTCTTTTAAAGCTTGTGGATTAGAAATGCTGTATGGCGGTGTTCTTAACACGATTTAAGTCATATAAAGTTACTAAATTAGTCAAAGCAAACATTTTCAACAAGAAACACTATAATTTAATAAAGAATAATGAAATATCTGTAATGAAACACTTAACATCCACATAATTTACTGTGTTTAAATGGTAGCATTATAATTTTTGAGCATTTTTTCTTCTTTGTTGATATTGATTATCTTTCTGAATTCCATTTTGACATAATACTCATATTGTTCTTATTTAAGTATCTCTGAGGTATACACTGCCTCTAGTTGATACAAGTTGTAAAAACATTGTCGTTGTCTGTTAGCTACTATAAACAAAAAAACAATCAATATCAAACGACAAATTCGTTAAATAATCAAACAGCACACTACTATTTTAATTATCTAAAATACTTTACCCTGAAACTCATCTCCAAGTTTTCTCCTCCCCAAATATCCATTCCTTCGTCATAAGACCCTAACTCGTAGAAGTAGTCCTTGTCGATAGAAAACAGACCTCCTGCCATGGTTGGCGTTCTTAAGGGAGCTGTCCGATCACCTCCTCTTCGATCCATTTCTCTTTGCGGCACACGGTACCTAAAAAATTGATATAGATGTAAAATGTTGGATATAATTTATAAAGACTTAACCAAATTAGTTTTTGGTTACGGCTATCATCATCATCAAGGCCTTTCATTGGCTTGCGTTATAATTTTCTTCCACTTATTTCGATCTGTGCATAAGTTCCTCAAGTTTCTTACTTCCAGGATTCTGATATCTCTTATGACCTGGTCCTCCCTTGGTCTTTTAGTTTCTGGCTTCGACCTGGTAACCTTCTTAATCAGTAGATCGTTTTTCCTTCTCTCTATGTATCCCAACCATCTCAGTTTCTCCGCTTTAGGTGCACTGCACGTTATCCTGTATCGATACTGCTTGCTATGTATATATTTTTTTTATTTATAACTACTATTTTTCTATTTTTCGTGGAAGCGAAATTATTTTCACGTATTATTACTTACACACACTGTTACCAAGTCGGATTACGGCTATAAACAAACAATATGTCAGGAAAAAAAACAATTGGAAACGTCTCAAAAAAGATCTTACTGTATAAAATATATTACACAGTAGGCATTTACTTTTTGCAGACTATTCCAAACAAACTGGTCTGTTGTATAAGTAACACTTAACCCATTAGGACATTGAAAAGTGTAATAAGATCAAATACTGTAAATAAAACTTGCTTACCATCTAAAATTCAATTTCCAATTGAATCCACCCCAAGTCATATCGGATGCGGTGATATACTCGAAAGTTTCGTCAGAAATGACGTCGATTATGGGACAGACCACTGTCTTGCGATCTTCCACTATTCTCGCCAACAACGGTTCCAGCCATCCTTCCGTGCATTCGCAATGAGCGTCCAGAAAAGTGATGACTTGTCCTTTGACGTGCTTGGCACCTAATAACCGAGCTCTTATCAAACCAGACCGACGCTCTGTACGGAGAACGTGAACGGGCACTGGAAGCTTTGCGACATAGTCCTCTAGTTTCTTGCCTAGATGCTCTAAACAGGAAAAAATAACAGAATTTAAAAATTTTTATTGTATCTATACAAAAATGCACATGTCTAATGTCGCATCAATACAGATTATGTTGATTTTAAAGGAAACTTGTAAGAAGATAATTACAATAGAATAATAATAATATAATAGAAATACAATAGATAATAGAAATAAACTATATAATCATAGAGCACAAATTAGAGAGATAAATAAAATTCAAAGGAAGGGTATAATCTTGAATAAACATAATTTGACAAACGAATTTTTACAAAAAATAGGAACATAAGATATTTTACCATGTAACGTTATAAAAGTCACATGTTTGTTATGTTTCTTTAAATAATTATTTGATTTCAATTTCTTTTGATTTCATTTTACTATTTTTTTTTCCAAAAATAGTTGCTCAACCCATCTATTTACTAAATATTCTGTCATCTAAATTCCAATTTTCATTTTCACTAAATATTCTAATTCCTTTATTCAGACCCTATTATGTTCTATGAAATAATAAAACATATATATTATTGTAAATAAATAAAGGCAGAGAATGCAGATGCATATATGCATCTTGGATATATATTTGTAAGCTTTTGTAAAGAGTGCATCTGAGATTAACAGCGAGGTACAAGAAATATTTGGAAGAAGTCGAGAATTTGTAGTTCCTAGAAAATGGTAAAGTACTTACGACTGAAAATTTGAAGACGTTGAAATGAAGGAAGAGAAGGAAGATTTGTCTCTTGGTATTCGTACTATTCTATTTTCTGTCATTCATTCGATGTGTTGATTCCATTCCACTTTTCTTATTTTGGTCCACGCGTTTATTTCCTCTATACCACATCTCGCTCGTATTTCCTCACTTCTTACTCTGTCTCTTAGAGTTTGGTTTGTTATTTTTTGTAAGACTTTCATTTCTGTTGTTTCCAGTAGTCTTTGTGTTTTTGCCGTATCTGCTTTTGTTTCCGCTGTGTACGTCATTATGCGTCTGATTATTGATTTATATATCCTGGTTTTCGTTTCCGTTGTGAGGTATTTGTTTTCTCCAGATTGTGTTGTTGAGACATCCTGCTGCTCTGTTTGCCATGTTCACTTGTTTTTGTACTTCTTCTTCCACTTTTCCGTAGCTTGACAGTTTTATTTTTAAGTATTCAGTTTTTATCACTTACATCGTTTACATCGTCTCGGTCCGCTGATATCACTATCGCTTTAGTTTTCTCTGTTAAGATCTCCATGTTGTATATGAGCGCCGTATCTTCGAATTCTTTAATTAATCTTTGTAGGTCATCTTCATTTTCGGCTGTTATTATGGCGTCGTCGGCGTAGCATATTTTTTTTTCCTTTTCTCCCATTCTATATCCTCTTCTTTTTTTAACTTTCTTTATGATTTCATCCATTATCAGATTAAATATTAATGAGTTCAGCGAATCTCCTTGTCTAATGCCAGTTTCATATTTGATAGGTTGCGATAGTTTTCCTTTACATCTTACCATAGCTATGTTATCTTTATATATATTCTTAACGGTTTTTACTAAATCCACTGATATTCCCTTTTCATATAATAAATGTAACGCGTCCCGAATTCTCACTCTATCAAACGCTTTCTTCAAATCTATCAGACATATGCTGGTTTGTTGTATTCCAGCGACTTTTCTTTTATTTGTCTTATTAGAAAAACTGCATCCGTGCATGATCTTCCTGTCCGAAATCCTTGCTGTTCCTCTTGTAGAGATATTCGTTCGTTTATTTTTGTCGCTATTATTCGTTTGTCGATATTTGTTTTGACCGATGAAAATGAAGGAATGTGATAGATGGAAGGGGATGTGGAGCCAAGAGAATTTTTGGCAAAGAAAAAAAAAAGGCAGTGGATTCCCTATAGCTGAAAGGAGCAGTTGTGTGCATAAAAAAAAACAAAAAGGAAAAAAGTGTCGGTTTTCTTTAACCTAAGCCTTGCAGGCATCCGTTAAAGTAAAAAGTAATTTTTTTGAGTAAAAAATAAATTCAGTGATAAGTGATAGCAGTTGTAAGTACTCAAATGATAGTATCCGACATCATAAATGAAAATTGTTCCTAGGTATACAGATATACCTATATTTCTTTCTCACAATATTCTCCGTTTCGAGGATTTCGGCTTTTGGGCTCCATCGAAGTCCACATAAAGACTCCAGTGTAATTTGGCATAAACTTTGACATAAAAAATTTCGTAATTTTTTAAAATTATTTCTTGCAACCAGTTATAATTCATTATTGTATCTATACTGGGTAACTTTCTATTTTAAAATAACTTGCGGTATTTTTTATATTCTTTTTACATTTATTTATATACTGGTTTCATAGAATTGTTTGTTTTTACATTTTGTTCTAGTATTAAAAATTTGTGTTTATTTCTTTGGTATAAACAATTTTTCTTAATATACGGTTATATTTTATTTATCCACGAGCTTCCTCTGAGTATTGGTTTTGCATTTTTGTGATTGGATGACGTAAAACCCTGAGATTATTTATCAATTTGAGCTAGTCTTTAAAAAAAATTAATAAAGCTTTGATTCACTGATAGTTGAAAATAAATATAATTTTTTTTAAATAACTATATTAAGAACGTAAGTAGAATAAAAACAATATAAATTTCTATGCCTCACTTCAATAGACGGTATACCTGTCATTTGGCAACTCTGCCCTGTCATGTCACTTCAATGCTGAAGTATGGATAATTCAATAGAAAGGGAGATTAGATTTTATAATTCTAGAGTCTTTTGCTTATTTAAGTTTTATCCTTGTATCTTCAGTTCCTTAACTTTTCCTCGTCACCCCGTATCATTTTTATCTCTTAATCGTATTGATAAATTTATCCATCTCCTTTCAGCGCTTCGATGGCTCATTTAAGTTATTATTTCAACAAATAGTTCAATATATAAAAAATATAATAGTGGCTGCAGCTGGCCAATTCATTACACAGTCCAGGGAACCTGCAACCGCCGAAGAAACAAAACGTCTGTGACCACTGATTTTAATTTCTTGCTCTGATTTATCTGTGAACTTGTTAAACGGATATTTACGTTGAATGACGTGACTGCGAATTTGAGACTTTAAAAAATAAGAGGATAGAAACCGGTGGGACGTTACACAAGGGTAGCAGCGTGAAAAAGGATGAAAATTACATTGACAGCTTTATGAAGAAACTAAAAGTACAGTTACAGTAGGAAATATAAGCAAAGTTACAGTTATGTAACACTTTTATTTCTTACTAGAGATAGTTAAATTAATGCGCATCGCTAAGTTTTTGTATCATTTATTTAGGATTAATAATTGTTGAAAAAATTGTTAGTCGTAGCCCTTGAAGTCTAAGATCCTACTGCAGGATCACTACGTTCATAACGTAGTTAATCAAACTCATATTTTTACATACATTTCAAAATTAGGAGAATACATTGAAAATAGTCCAAAAGTAGTCGCAAATATTTTTAGTTAAATTAGTAGTAATTAGTTTTTGAACAAAAATGTTATTTCTTTCATTTAATTATTTATAAAGCTGGTTCCTAAAAAATGATATGACTCTTCAATCATATTTTGTAGAGAATTGAGCAGTTTATTTTGAAGGATACTTATTACTTACATACTATCACTGTAACGGCCAAATCTTAAAATTTGTCAGATAACTTATTCTGTTCAACCTCAAAAAATAGCTCCACATGCTAGAAAAAAAAACTAAAAGCAAGAATTGTAACGAAATTAGAAGATGGTTGGTCACTATCTGCCGTAGCGAACCATTTTAATGTAAGCAGAACAGTTTTTAATATTAATAAAAGATGGAGAGAACAAGAAACTCTCGAAAGCAAGCAATGTTCTGGAAGACCAAACATATCTACCGCTCATGAAGATCGTACGCTTTTGAAGAGATTAGAAGAGAATACTTTTGAAGATGCGAAAACTGCAAGAATTATGACACAGTTTCCGGAAGGAAAGACAACAACTTAAAGGCGCAGAATTAGAGCATCGCGTCTTAGGTACCGAACTGCAGCAAAAAAACAAGCTCTTACACCACAACAGAAGCAATCAAGACTTATATTTGCTTTAAACCATCAGCTACAAAATCAAGATTTTTGGGATAGGGTAATATTTACAGATGAAAAAAATCTTCTAAAAAGGGCAAAATTGGGGTGTATAGACCAAATAATATATTTAATCCTCTACATGTTGATCAATATCGAGCAGCTGGTCATTTTAGCGCCAATGTATGGGGATGGAATTCATCTAGAGGAATGGGAATGGTATGGCGTATTGATGGCAGGTTTGTTGGGCAGACTTATCTGAACATTCTGGAAAACGTCATGTTTCCCAGTGTGGAACAGTTGTATCCAGAAAATAATTTTATCCTCCAACAAGATAATTGTCCTGTTCACACTGCAAATATAATAAACCAGTGGCTCCACAATAACAACATCCAAACGTTACCATGGCCCAGCTTCAGTCCAGATTTAAACGCAATAAAGAATGTGTCGGGGTTATTATAAAACAGTTGTATCAGCGTAATTTTATACCTCAAAATGCTGAAGAGCTGTGGCACGGTATACAACAGGTTTGGGAAGAACTCTCTGATTCACGCATATGGACCGAAGACTACAAGCTGTTATCAATGCTGATGGAGATATTACAAAATATTGTATGTATATTACAAATACACTGCTCAAAATGATCAAATCTTACTAAGAATCGTATCAGTTTATTTAGGAACCAGCTGTATATGCATTTTTATGTCAAATAAAGCTAATTTTTTTTCTTAATATGATGATAAGGTTACCTGAGAAAAACTAATCAGCGCTTAAAAACGTCAAGTATCAAACATAAAATAAAATAGAGCTAGCGCGCAACGCCACTGGTTTGAAGTGTCAGTTGTGTGAGTTTTTAAAGCATGCGTCGATAGATATATAATAATAATACATATTATCACTTATCAAACCAGTGTTGTTGTGCGCTAACTCTATTTTACTGTATCTTTGGTATCTCGCGTTTTTAACAGCTGGTAAATTTATGAAAAAATGTGAGTTTGATTAAGTAACTACGTTATGAAAATAGTGATCTTACAGTGGAATCTTGTACTTTAAATATACGTTATTAAATGGAAAAACATTATAGCCAAATACTTACTTCCTTCACTGGCGTCATCTACGAGGATGATCTCCTTCAAGAGAGGTCTGGGCGATCTGTTAATCACACTCCATACTGTTCGTAGCAGAGTAGACCAGGCTTCGTTGTGAAAAACTATAACAATTGACGTTGTAGGAAGAAGATTGGGATAAGTTTTACTACGGCATCTGAAAAAATAAAAAAAAATGATTAAGTACTATGTTTTATGCTAATACACTGCGCGTCACGAAAAAGAGTCCACCTAAAATTTTTGCCATTTTTTAATTTTTACGAATCATACCACAAAGTGATTGTCATTAGATGTTTTTGTAATGTTTAAGAATATGTTCTAAAGCAGTATGCAATAGTACCACCTCTATTGTGAATTACACTCCTCATTCGATTTGGCACTGAATTGATCAAATTCTGGATGTCGTTTTGGGGGAAAAGCTTCCCATTCTTCCATGAGCGCCAATCGAAGCTGCTCACGATTTATTGGAGCAGGTATTCTGTTTCTTACCCGTCGTTTAAGGTGTTCCCAAACATGTTCAATCGGGTTCAAATCTGAACTTTGAGCCGGCCAGTTCATTTGTGGCACACCGACAGTTTCCAGATATTGCGTATTACCATCCTAGATACGTGTGGCCGCGCGTTGTCTTGCATAAAAATAAAGTTTTGGACAAACCCAGCAAAAGGCATTACATGCTCATCTAGAATTTCGGTAATGTATCAGTGTGCATTCAAGGCTCCTCTATCAATAAATACGAGATCAGTACGACCCCCGAATGAAATGTCTGTCCAAAACATTACCGAACCTTCTCCAAAAGCAACACGTACTCGTCGAATACAAGCAGCATATCGTTCCCCACGTCTTCTGTATGTTTTGATACGACCATCTGAGCCATAAAGAACCATCCTGGATTCATCACTAAACAAAACATTTTTCCAATCTTCTATCATCCAATGCTCGTGGTCTCTAGGAAACTGTAGTCGGCGTTGTCGATGTGCTGCTGTTAACAAAGGTCCTGTTGCTGGACAGCGAGCCCTTAGACCAAATTCCCTCAACCTTATTCTCACGGTAGAAGTGCTTAAAGTCCACCCGTGAGCATTTTGAAAACGGTTTTGGATTGATCTAGCCGTAAAGAACTGATTTTGCAAAGAAGTCCGTTGTAAAGAACGGTCTTCTCTGGCCGTCGTGATTCTTCTCGGGCCTGATCCTGGTCGTCCTTCGTGAGATCCAGTCTCTACGAATCGTTGGTAAATTTTTTTGCAAGCTGTCTGGCCACTTCTCTTTGACTCATTCCATTACCAATCAAAGTAACAATTTGAACAGATCTAGCAAATTTCTCAACCATAAAGTCGTAAAACTGATATCAATTCTGCAAACTTATTACCCTTAACTGACCTGTCGGCACGGTTTGTCGGCGCCTAAAAGACGCTAAAAGTGTTTCTGCATTGTGGGAATTTGGTTACAACAGAATAAATTATATAAACTTAATTATTGAAAAAGTCTTACAAAATTCTAGGTGGCCTCTTTTTCGTGACGCGCAGTGTATGAAACTGAACTGACAAGAAGGTAAAAGGACTTTTTATCCTATCGGGACTTTAAATTGGCTGAAATATGTAATTAAACAGAAAGGCTCTTGGCAATCCAGGTTGGAAGGTTGGGAAGGAGGCCAACAACGTAAAAATTATACGTTAGGAAACATATAATTAGAAATCCAGCTCGAAATATCCTACCGAGCTGTAGAACTAGAGTTTCTGAAACTGTTTTCTTGTGCCATGTCTACATTAAATATTATATTTATATGTTAATAAGCCATAATTGATTGTATTGATAATTATATTTCACATATAATATAAGTGGCTTAATCTAGTAGTAATCTATGGTAAAAAACTGCTGGTAATAAACATCAATAAAACGAAATATATAAAAATAATGAGGGATCTAAGGTTCCTAACAAAAATAAACCGCAGAATTTTCACGACCAACAGGTCGTGGGCCCAATACCTTTTTCAATCCTCAAATATATCGAAAAATATAAAGATAAACTGTTTTTTACGACAGCCCTTGCTCTGTGCCTGATCGAACATAAGGTCGGCGCTCGATGAAGATCTACGGCTGTTTTGGGGTAGAGATTCCACTGGATCTGAATTCGAAGTTATGGAGATATTGTTACAGTATTTAAAATTTTTATTATATCTACAGGATTAACGATATAATGTTTTATTATGTATTCTGACAGGTTTTACGGTTGTCGATCAAATTGTTAGTATCGCTAAAACTGAATTAAGATTATCGTAAGTCGTAAATAAAATGGAATATCATTTTAAAAATCGTAAAATTGAATTGCCTGAATTAGAAAATACGTATTAATCATAATCTATTATGGCTTTTATAAGTATAATAACCTACGCCTACAGAAGATAAGCAACGGTATTAAAAAATATATAACACTCTAAATCTAAATGCATATAAATAGCTTTGACGAAAACCAAAATCTCAGACAGTGGCACTTACGGTATTAAATATTTGTTTAGTTTATTTTTTGTATGAATGACAAAATGTTAAGAACACTGAAGTATCACGTAAATACAATCATAAGAGAAGATCACTACTAAAGATAAGATCTTAAAAATATGCTGAATTAAAATGGAAGGGAGACATTTGTCTAACGATGAATGACAAAACAAGTGCACAACTGATGACGAAAATATTGAAGTGGAAAATAAAAAAATGAAGAAAAACAAATCATAAAAAATATGTAAATATTCATTGAAAGATACACTGAATAATGAAAGATTTCATTCCTCAACATATCAGGTATATTTCGGAAAGTATCTAATTCATAAAAACTCAAAGCTGTTTCATCACACTTTTAATGCGATATTTCCGTCTTTTTATCAACAAAAGTTATCGAAAAAACATTTTCGATAACTTCTAGTGGTTTGGGTGCGATAAAGAAGACTGTTGCAATAACAAAGTGATAAAGAAACACAGAAACTGATTAAGCGTTTCAAAATTACTTATGAAACTAAAAATACTGAACTTTATTAAGAAGTCTACTGAATGGATCTGCATACGAGCGGTTGTTATGTAAGTATTGATATGGCAATTTCAAATTTGACAACGGCATCAAAATGTTTAATAGAATCGGACATATGCTCCGATCACAACCCGGTTATTTTGTCGACAAGAGTGAAATTAAAGACTGTCAAGAGCCCTAGTTCCAAGAAAATTATGGATACAAGGCGGCTCAAACAAGAAAACGCATATGTGGAATCGAAATTTATAATTAATAAGAACTTAAGAAAAGTTAAAAAAAAACTCTAGCTATTGGTCATACATGGGGAAAATGTTAGAAAAGAAACTCTCAAACTACTTGGAGAAAAAAGAAAACCTTGGATGAGAGCCGAAATTCTTGAACTTGTGGAAGAAAGAAAAAAAACATAAAACAAAAGAGATGAATAAAAGAAATAAATTCAGGAAAACATCAGAAAGAAAATTCGAGAGGCAAAAGAGAGGTCGCTCACCGGAATATGCAACGAAATAGAAGATCTAGGTAAAAAGTATGAAAGCTGTAATTTACAAAAAAAACGACGCACTTGTGGCACTTAAGGAGTGCCGACAGAAGTGAATACTTCTTTTAAGGCGTTATTACTATATGTGGGTTAATGAACCATGAATGAGCACCAATATTGCCGTTTAAAGAGCAAAGTTCCTTCGTACATATGGAAAATCTTAATAAAATGAATCCAACAGACCTTGTTTTTTGAACGAAACGGTAATTTATTCAAAGGGAAATTAAACAATTTCCTGGTAAGATACCAATGTTAAAAGTGTGCGTAAATTAGAAGGGTAAGATGGTAAATATTTTATAATGATTCACGCTGGTTCATCGAGAGGATTTGTTACTGCAACAAGTTTATTTAGTTTCAATCTAAGATTTAGATCAAGTATGGCGCAAAACGCACAAAACCTGAATTATTACAAATTGCAAAAATGAACAGAAAACAGAATGTAAATTGACAAAAGCCTATCTATCTGAAAGACCATATTATTCAGTAGAAGAGTTTCTGAACGAATAACTAAGAAATTACAGTACGTTTAAATACAAGCAACTAAAGTATTTTTATATATATTTGGGTATCACATGCAGCAACTTAAACTTCCTAAGGTTTTATTATGCAATTTGCAATTTAGTTAAATTTTGCAATGGATTGTATATTTTATTATCTTTTATTTTGTGATATTGAATTTTAGTAAATTTTAATTGTTATTGTTATTTGTTTGACGTTTTGTAAGCTTTGTCCATAAAATTGTATAATTTTCAGTGACAATGAAGCATATTTCTATTATATTCTAAATTTTACTAAACTAATGTAACACAGAAATTTGGGAAAAATGTGTGAAACATACTCATGAAATTGCTAAAAGTGGTACTTATATCCGAGAAAAAAATATGGTTGACATTAACATTAAACCTATCATAATGTAATACACTGGTAATAATGAGTAGCTCAGATTCTGACAGTGAAGAAATTCTAAATTTATGATTATCGATGCTTAAAATAAATAAATATTTAAAATAAATTGTTTTTTTACCCAGCTCAAAAATTTCCTATTTATCAATTTATTTATTATACATAGATTTATTATTTGAATTTTATTGTGTTAATTTTTGTATGTACATTTTTCATTCAACTTCGTTTGATAACCCGTTACTTACATACCCGTTACGAGGCTCAAAGCTCTTCGATCAATCTCCTCAACAGTAGTAAAAACAAAGTGATTAATTACTTCTGAAAACCGTATTTAACACTGAATAAACAAAAATATCAAAATGATGGAGCCCTAAAGTAGATTTCTATTCAGTTTTTTAGATAACCCATACATTTGCTTATATGCAACGAAAACACTTTTATTTCTGATTACTAAGGTTTAAATATTTATTTACTGTATATGTTATAGATGTTAATCGACAACCTGTAGGTTTCCAAAAATTGGAAAATCACGTTCACAAATAGGTATATACCCAGTTTTCAAAGTGGCAGTGCAATAGATGAAATAAAAGAGAAGTATAAAAACGTCCATTGTAATATTGGCCATTTTCTAATTCTTATATAAATCGTTTGATATATTAATAAAATTTTATCGATCAATTTTAAACGTCAAATGAAAATTTAACAAAATATACTTCAAATACATCTTTAAATAACGATTTTATTAAAATTATTGATGTAATTCGACTATGAATACTTGGGTCAATAATGTAATTATTTGTGGGTCAATACACTGTATAACTTTAATTGAAAATACCAAGCATCAGCAGTTAAAACAATTTATTTAATAATAAGGATTTGCTTACAAAATATGCCCCAATTTATTTATTTGACCTTGTTTTTTTCTTGGTAAAAGATAAAGTAAGCAATACCTGTAACATAAACAAAAAAATAGATCGTTTCACAATGTAAAATAAATTAAAAATTAAAAAATATTAACAAACATGAATTATTGACTTTTTATCTAAATAATTTTATTAATATGTTAAAGTTCGACATTATACTCCAGTTATTAAAGACGAAAATGACACTAAACCTCTAATCATAGAGTTTTGCTGAGAATGTTAATTTTAGGACCTCTAAAAATACGCCAAAAAGTTTACTACTCCTACTACCCCCGAACCCCTCGGCTTTCTCCTAAAACCACCTACCCCTCAAGTAGGAGGGAAAAACGGAAAAAATTGATTTTCCAAGAATCTGTATCGTAGAAAAAAAATGTTTTAAACAAGAAATGTAGCTGCGATAATTTTGAACTAATGTTTATTGGTTTTTCTTTCTCTCAGAAACAACGCTTGAAGTGACTGGAGATTTTGAATGTCTAGTTATACGTGCGATATCAATTTTTTTTAAAATTGGTATCAACTTTCGTCGTAAAAATTCGATATACGAGCCCCTTCCCATATCAGTTGGCCCATCTATGGAATTTGCAGTTTAAGTCGATTACCATAAACAAATTATACTCTACATGTTTTTATAATATGTTTTCATATTAATGAATATGGCATTTTTATTAATACTTATTAAAAACATTACCCTTATGGTTTTTTATTTACTTTCAACAATAAAACAAAATTCACTAAACCCTGGTTATGCATTTACTTTATCGATGAGAAAATTTGTTCAATCATTATTAGATTTTTAATTCTGGAAAATCCAATTCGAAAATCGCGAATATGTTGCAACTGTCACGCTATAGTGTAAGAAATATAGTCAAAAGCAGTAGGCGCACCTAGAATTTTCCTGTGGGGGGTTTAGGTTGGGCACCGAAATTTTTGTTATGCTACCTCCATTTTGAGTCCTTAAAATTTGTGTCGGAATAGTGCCCTGGAGGGGGGGGGGTTATCCCCCAATCCACCTCACCCCCTGGGTGCGCCACTTAGAAGATACAAAACTGCAGGTTCGGTCGTCACAAAACCTAGAAAAGTACGAAAAAGTAAAATAATCGAAGCAGATCGAAGGTCATTAAGACGCATTATAGTGAAAAATCGACGAGCAAATTATATGGAGTTAAGCCTTTTATGGAGTGACGTTATTGGAAGACACGTTTCTAGATCAACCTGTCACCGAGAGGCCCACAAATTAGGATTTGATACTAACAAAGTAAGTTTTATAGTTGAAAAAATTAGTACGGATTGTTTTTAATAAATTTTATTTTATTTTAGGCTAAGGAAAAGCCACTTTTAACATTACAACAAAAGAAAAATAGACTAAGATGGTCAAAAGAGCATAAAGATTGGACTCAGTCGCAATGTGATTCAATACAATGGAGTGATGAGTCCAGATTTGAAGTGTGTGTTGGAGACAGTAGGTCATTCGTCATTCCCAGTAAAAATGAAGCTTTCCATCACGACTGTCTGAAGAGAAAAGTCAAATTTCCTGCATCTGTCATGATCTAAGACAGCTTATCGTCTAAAGGTGTGGGAAAGTTACATTTTATCGATGGGATTGTAAACACGGACAAATATTTGAATATTTTAGAAGAATCTCTTTTACCGAGTATGGAACACCGTTGAACATCAGCGGAAAATTTTGTCTTCCAACAGGACGAAGCAGGTTGTCATACCTCAAAAAAGAGTTTAAAATGGACTGAAGGCATACCACTTCTGGAATGGGTTTCTAACAGTCCCGACTTGTCCCCGATAGAGAATTTGTGGCGCGAAATGAAAAAAGCTTTGAGAAAACATCCTGCCAGGTCCATCAACGAATTTTAAGGAAAAATTGCAAGAAAGAGGGGATTCGTTTACATTAGAATTTTATCAGAACTTGGTAAAAACTATTCCTCAAAGAATTGTGGATGTCATTAAAAATAAAGGGGATGTAACTCAGTGGTAAACTTTCACATTTTTTTTTGTTAATATTACATATTCTATGCGTTTTTTTAAATTTATTATTATTCTGTTTAATCAAAAGTTTTCATTACGTTATAAAATATTTTCTATAATTAGGAAATTCAAAAATGTTGTTCGATGCATTAAAACTTGTCCCAACTAATATGGGAAGGGGCTCGTACACACATCAAAAATGTATAAGGAACACAATTTTTTTTTTATCTCATATATACATCAGATTTTATTGTATTGTAAAAAGTGACATACCGTTATAATGTCTGATTAAGATAAGCGCGCTCTGGGTCGGAACGGTACGATACAGACAGTACGCACGCTCAGTACATTTTTAGGGGACTGAACGCACTGATTCGGTCGGTAGGAACAGATCTCTTCCGAGCTTTGTGCTAAGAGTGTTGGAAGAAGAGTTGCTGAGTCTTGGCAAAAAATGTTAAGAAGAAATTATTGTAAATTTCATGTTAATGGGAAAAGAAGAAGTAAAGGCAAAAAGTGAAAGGAAAGCCAGATTTGGGATTCGAAAAATAAATAGTAAGAGATTGAAACTAGGGGAGTTTCATACTCTATTTCCAAGTTCTTCCAGTATTTTCAGGAAATATATCCAGAGGATGACCCACATGAAATTCGAAGAATTCGGAGAATTCATCTCAACTTCAGTTTAATATGATTCCTCCATGATGAAATAATCAAACAAAACTCCACCGTACATCGTAGAATCCGTTCAATGTGCTCCGATCATTAAATTATTTGCAAATTTAATTCGTAAACACACACTATTTACAAAATCACTCAAGCCGGTCCTGTTTAAACTACCGAATGAAACAATATTACTTCCTAAACCGGTGTTTGACACAATTAGTAAGTTAATACATTCACTAAACAAGTTCCGAATTTTTTCGTATATATGGGTACTGTTAAATAGATACAATTTCAGCAATAATAGGTCAGAGTTTAAAAAAATCTTATACCTACAGGTTTTTAAAGGTTCTAACTCTAACTTCTAAAAGGTATAAGTATTATGAAATTATAATGGATAGAATGATGACAAATCCTTGAACACGTACAACTGATTTTTTTAACAATCATTAAAAGTTTAAAAATCATTTTTTGCCTATAAAACATTTTATAGAAAAATGGTTCAAATAAGTTGCAGATCTTAAAAAGGTCTTTAATTTGTGAGTTTCTAAATTAAAATATATAAACAATTGGCCGAAATAATTGCAAAAACCCCTTAAACCTTTTTGCTGAAAATTTGCACAGTTCATCTTTATACAGGGATCGGCACAAAAATCATTACTTCTATTTTTTAAGCTTACTCTGTCGATTTTTCACTTATCCATTTATAGCATTGCAAAACATTAAAATATTTAAATTATCTTTTAAAGTAAGATAACTTAAAACCCCAAAAATTGGAGTTACCTAATTATAGTACTGAGCCCACGATATGATAGATCACGTGATTATCAATTCAAAAAGGAGGGCAAATGTAGGTTATGATATGTTTGAAAGTATAATAAGGGTCAGAATATTAAATTTCAACAAAGAAATAGGGTCCAAATATGGAAGGTAGCATATAGAAGGGCTCGAAGATAAAAAAAAATAAAGAATACACAAGGAAGTTAAATGTGTCGATAGCAATTAAAGTAAACTGTATACCCAAGCTTAATAAAGTCATTCAGAGCGATGCTGGGAATATTTATATTCCACTATGCATCAACAATTTACCCATATAAATTACCATCATTCTTGTACTTATTGTGTCAAATACAAAAGAACCTTCACCAGCAAACTATAAAACAAAGCAGGGCATGAAAACAGAAATGAGGAATGGGAAACCTGTATATATATTTAGGGATTCTACAGTATTCACTGCCTTCCCTCGCTCAACCGTTTCCATCTCTCTCTGTTGTTCCATTCTCCATCGTTTAGTCCTCTCTTACTCATGGCGTCGTCTACTTCGTTCCTCCAGGATTTTCGGGGTCGTCCTCTTTTCCTCCTTCCTATGGGGCTCCATTCGGTTATTCTTTTTATCCATCTGCTGTCGCTAGCTCTTCTTACATGTCCATACCACTTTAGTCTTTTTTGTTCTATATATGTTAGTATGTCTGTTTCTATTGATGTTCTTTGCTTTATTTCGTCATTACTTCTCCTATCCATTCTTGTTACTCTGCAGCATCTTCGCAGGCATTCCATCTCTGTTGCTATTATCTTACTGCTGTTTTTCTTGTTTATGATCCAATTTTCGGCCCCATATGTCATAATACTTCGCACTAATGTTTTATAAATCTGCGTTTTTGTCTTCATATTTAGGTGTCTATCCCACCATACTGAGTTAAGTTGTCGGATTGCTGTTCTTGTTTGTCCTAATCTTTGTGTAATTTCTTCCTCTGTTGTTGCCTTTTTCGTGATTATGAACCCTAGGTATTTGAATTTATCCTTTCCTTTGATTGTTACGTTGTCATCAATCTGTAGATTTTCTATGTCTTCTTCACTTGTAGATAGGTACTCTGTTTTCGCGAGGTTAATATCTAGGCCAGCCTTGGTATATTCTTCTTGTAGTTTCTTCATCATGTAGCTGAGGAAACCTGTACAAAGCCATAAAATATGCATCCAAAGAAGTACTAGGCAAGGAGAATAAACAAAAAGTGAATAATGGTTTGATGAAGAATAATTGAAAGAAAAAACAAAGCATAGGGACATGAGACCAGGTAAGTAAAAGCAGAAGACAAACAGCTATGAAAGGAAGAGGAACAAGTCCATAAAAAAAAGGGGAGAATATATACAGAGAACTTTAAGAGTTACAAAATCTATGTAAAAGAGCAACAGTGACAAGAAAATCCTACAAGAAAATAAGCAAATGATGATTGGAATACCATTACAAAAAGGGGGAGACTATTTGGAATACAGAAACTACCACAGAATCATCTTTCTGACCACAGCATATAAGATACTGAGCAACATAATTCATGGGAGTTAAGACCATATGCAGCAAAAGTTATAAGCAAGTACAAATGTGATTTCTGTCAATAATAGACCAGATATTTTTTCTACAGTAAATTTTGAAAAAAAAAATCGAATGAAATATAAACACACACACAATCTCTAAAGTCTAACACAGAAAAAAAAAATATGGATTCAAAATGAAGTAACAGAGTCAATAGATGTGAAAAAGGAATTATGATAAGGAGGTATAGATGAGACGGAGATAAAATGAATTCAAAGAAATTACAAAAGGGATTCGAAAACGGATTACTGTAAGTGTTTAAATTGATGCCCACCTTGATCTATGCATTAACTGCAACTTTTTGCAACGGAGAGATCCGTTTTGTCCGATTTTCAAATTCTTCTTTAATTACAGTTTGGAGGTCGGAAAGAGTGAGTGGTTCTCTTGCAAATACGTGGTGCTTGACAAGGCCCCACAGGAAGAAATCATAATGGTGTCAGGTCACATGGCCGTGCGTGCCACTCAACGATTCCTCGTCTGCCTATTCATTCTCCAAAATGAACATTAAGGTACTCCCGCACACATATGCCGCGTAATGTGGCGAAGCTCCATCCTGCATGAAATGATAGATGTTCGCAAGTTTTGGATCGTTGTCCATTTCCCCAGGTAAATCTTCGGGCATTTCCAGATAACTTTGGCCCGTCAAGTTACCCTCAAAAAACTACGGCTTCGTTTCGAGAACGTTGACAGACTTATGCCGTTCCCCGTAATATTATTTCGTGATTGAACGAAGGAATTGAAGGAAGTGAAGAAAATGAAGTTTAAAGTTTTGAAATAAGTTTGAATGAACTGCCGTTTCATATTTTTTAGCATTTTTCTGATTCTCATCGTTTTTAAAACATTTTTTTCGCATAAAACAAGAATGAGTTGATCGATTCAATCGCGAAACAATACTATAAAGTTAAAGTGTGCAATGATTTCTCAAAAAATCGTGCCTACCGCAGTGAAAAATAAAGTTTCTGCAACTCTTCATGCAATTATAACTTCTGATCTACTTAAAATAAAAATCTGGTTCGACTCTAATTTACTCTCTTTTAACGTGGATAAGACAGTAGCATTATCCTATAAAGGAGCTCTTCAACCCTTGCTTCTTAATAACACCCAGATCAGTATCGTTGATTCTGTAAAATTTCTTGGTATTTTTATAGACAGCAACCTTAAATGGTCCCTTCATATCGATTTGTTAAGTAAGAAACTATCCTCAGCCTGCTATGCAATAAGATCTGTTTCGAAGGAAATGAATTTTCATCTTCCAAAATAGCATACTTTTCTTTGTTCGAGTCTCATCTTCGATATGACTTTCCTTTTTGGGGTTCTAGTACAGCTGTCCAATCTGATGTTATTTTTAAATTACAAAAAAGAGCAATACGGTATCTTTTTGGCCTTAGTAGAATAACACATTGCAAAAGTTACTTCAAAAATCACGGGATTTTAACTCTTCCGTCTCTATAAATATATTCTAGAAACTGTTTTTCCAGCAAGACCTAATCATGGCTACTCCACCAGAAATTCAAGCTTTGATGTGTACTTACCGATTCCATCCACTGAGTTAGTAAAGAAATCTATATTATATTCGACAAAAAAATTATACAACCATCTCCCTTTGCAACTTAAATCTACAACTTCTTTCCTAAAGTTCCGTAAATTTACAAAGGCCTATCTATCTGAAAGACCTTATTATTCAGTGGAAGAGTTTCTGAACGAATAAGTAAGAAATTACAGTACGTTTAGGTACAAGCAACTAAGTATTTTTATATATATTTGAGTATCACATGCAGCAGCTTAAACTTATTCGTAAACTAGATCGTAAGGTTTTATTATACAATTTGCAATTTAGTGAAATTTTGCAATGGATTGTATATTTTATTATGTTTTATTCTGTGATATTGACGATTTATGTAATTTTAGTAAATTTTAATTGTTATTGTTATTATTTTTTTTTACTTTTTGTAAGCTTTGTCCATAAAATTGTACAATTTTCATTGATAATAAAGCATATTTCTATTTTAGTCTAGTAAAACGCGTTTGAAATTTTTAAACTGAGCTCACTTACCGCGCGGTATTCAAACCTGTATAACTCCGGTAATATTGATCGAATTTACTTCAAATTTGGTGTGAATACTCTTGATGTAGTACCATATGTTTTTTTTAAGGATTTGTCATCAGCTATCCCTCATATACCTTTTAGAACCTTCAAAATACACAGATAGACTGTGGTATAACTTGAAGGATTTCTGTTAGTTTTCCATTTATTATAAGATATTTAAGCAACAGAACAATTTAACTAATAATATAGAAAATAAACTGTTATTTTGATTGTAACTAATAGTTCAACAATTCGCGTTGAAATCCAAATCTCTTGCACCGATAACCTCAACAGAAACCGACAACTTTTTAATCCACTCTCTGTAATTAATCCAAACAATAGGCTGATATTATGAATGAGTGACTTTGCAGGCAGAGGCCGATATTGCTACAGAATGCAGGTAGTTGGTTAATTCGTATGACCTTTATAATGCGTTGGATCATATAGTATCGACTTTCACTACCATGTTCAACCTCTAAAAAAAATCAGGTAATGCACAAATTGTTGGTTAAATCGAAATTCGCGTTGTTTGTTTTCAATCGGGACATTTAAATGGAAAATTGCTGCTATTAGGAACTCAAATGAGCGAGTGTGTATACAATAGGGTAATAATTCAAGTGGAAATAATAAAGCGCTTCAAGGTATAAGCTAATTTTTTGCAATGAAGTAGAAATCTTAAACCGAGGCGAATCTGGTATAAACACCAGTATTCGTAAGGTAGAGTTAAAAAAATATGTTTTTTTTTATCTTTTGAGCAGTGTATCTTGAACTGGCCCAAGAAATTGTTAATGATCGTCCTTGAACGTCCTACTACCTTGTCTTAAAAAAGAAAAGAGTACATTTGAATAAATATATATGTTGATAAAAACTGGTTTGTAATTAAACTATAAAAAAATCACCAGATCTTTTTTTCATACCTGCTATTAAACTCTTTTCTGTTATTATTTAAAACAACTAAAGGAGAATACTAATTTTGTAATGCAATTTTCTACTCACCCTTCTAATCTCACATCTGATAGCGATCTGTTTAGTGATATCATATCACTAGCTAATAAATTAAATTGATTTAATTTGAACTTCTCTTTCATTAGTGCTTCTTGCTCTGGGGGAACATGTACTGGTTTTCCCATTTCACCTACTCGACCTGAAACGGAAGGTACTACGGGTGCCGGCCGCCATCTTCGCAATGTTTTTACCGAGTATGTCCGGGATACCCCGCCAACACCGTTGTTGATGTTTCTGAAAAGAAAAAATCTGTTACATACAAGATGTACCTCATAGCATCAATAATCATATATCCTAGAGGCATTATTATACACAACATGTAAAAGTATATACTTAAAAGTTTGTAAAACAGTTATTCCAGTCTTCGGTTGTTTTAAAGGCATGGATGGCTTCTCCTGTTGACTGGAATCGCTGCCCACGCATTGAATTCTTGATCTTTGGTAACGTGAAGAAGTCGTTGGAACTTAGGTCGGAGATATACGGCGGATGGTTTAACAATTCGATGTTTTAAAGCTCCAAAAACTATATTGTCTTCTGGGCAATGTGAGCACTTGCATTGTCCTGATGTAGGATGATTCGCCGTTGTTTGTTGCTTTGTCGGAGTTTCGCGATAACTTCTGATAAACAAACGGTTATATACCAATCAGAAGTAACCGTTCTTTGATCTTCTAAGGCAATTGTTGCCACATGACCAGATTTTGACACAAAAGTTATGACCATTTTCTTTGACACACTTCGAGAACGGATCACTTTTGTTGGTTTTTCCTCATCGTGAAACACCCACACAGCGTATTGCCGTTTCTTTTCTGATTCGTTACTGATAAACGTTTTTTGAGCTTCCTTTGATAAATCGTTCCAATGTTTTTTAACACCAATTGACACGAACCCCTTTTTGCTCTTCTGTGAACAACTGATGGATCCAATGGAAAACTAACTTCGTAACACCCAGTTCTTCATGCAGGATCTTTTGGATCGAGGTCTTTGAAATGCCCAAAGTTGCCTCTATCTCTCGGTGTGTTACACAGTGGTCATCCTTAATTAGCTGACGAACCACATCAATGTTTTGCTGTGTGACTGCTGTTTTGGGTGGACCTGGCCTGGATTCGTCTCCGAGACTGGAGCGACCACTTTGAAATTCACAATACTAGTGGAAAATAGTTGACTGGTGTGATGCTTCATTCCTAAACACAGAATCCATTTGAGTGAGACATTGCTGTTGGGATAAAAATAATCATAAAGTACACTGAAAATTGAGTAAGTGTCTTTATGTTAAGTAGTATCTCTTTTTTACTATGTATATGTTATTATATGCCAATGACTGCATTACCTTGAATGAGTACTTATACCTTGGTCATCACGATGCTACAGCTCTTAAAGAGCTTCAATCTTCTCAAGAATTATGTGCTTTTCTGCTCTGTCCCTTGCATGTGTTTTTCAATTGGCAGCAATCTGTGTTCCTCCATCTATCTACCTTAGCTTTGGTATGCCCCATCTTCATATTCCCACTGGCTGAGCTATTAAAATCTTTTTTATCATGTTCTACTCTAGGGTCTGGGCTACATGTCCTGCAGATTGATTTGCTTGGTTATGTTGGTATGTTTGTAGATATTTTGTAGTTCAAAGTTATATCCACGCCTCCATATTCTGCTTTCACATACCGCTCCAAAGATTTTTTATAAAATACATATTATGTGAAACTGGGGTCTATCAATGTTCTAGAGTGTTATAAGAGTTTCTTGAGATAGGCATTTTTTATATACATACTTTGATACACTGTGATATCACCTATTTGCAATTATGATCCTCATTTTTAATTCCCCTAGATATATTAAGTATTTGACCATTTTGAAGTTTTGGTCATTAGCAATAAAATCTACTTCAACATTTCCTGCTCTCGTGTTTGGGTTAGTTTTCATCAATTTGATTTTATTTTGATTTATATGCAATCCCATTCATTCTTCTTACTCTGGTTTGTGTTATAATATCCATGTCATCAACATATGCTAAAATTTGGACTGATATATTAAATATGGTTCCCCTAGTGTCTATATTAGCATATCAAATGACTTTTTCAAGAATATGTTACAAATTGACACACTAGTGTGTCTGTCTCCCTGTCCCTTACTTATTTGTTTCAAATAAAGTTTTTTAACTGTATCTATAACCCCAATAACAGTAAAATGCAATAAAGAAAAAATCAGTTAGGTTCCAGGATACATAAATATAGACATAAATAATAAACTTATGAAACTTAGGTAAAATAGGTATCACAATTACAGGTATCTATGTTTTTTATTGTTTTCATTCAGAAGGTAAGAGAATATGACTATTCATAATTTTACAAATAAAAGCAGCTCCTGAAATATTCCACAAATACTAAATGGTGGTAATGATAGTAGTTTCTCAATATTAGTATAATCATGATTAACAACAATATTCTATGTGCACCTATGGTGAACAGCCTCTAATGTGTCAATATGACATTGAAAGTAGAGTGACCTAACTATACAACAATATTCAAAGATGGATCTTACAAGGCAACAATAAACTAAGCTAATTGCATTAATGGAAAAATACCTACAATGTCTTTATATGTCATTTTAATGGTGCCAAACCCATGTAATTTAGAAGCCTTTATGGATATTAAGTATATATATTCCACCAAGGAAAGTTTTTCATTTAAAGTAACTTCTAAGTCTTATGGAAGGGATATACTTAAGAGGTTGCTCATCAATGAAATAAGTTGTTCCAATCCTCTTCACATTTCAAGTGAAACTGATACAACAATACTTATTAACATTTAAATGAAGACCATTCCTACAACTCCAATTATTGTATAAACAATCAAGATCAGCTTGTAAGACAATTGATCTCTAAAATCACCAACAAACACCCAGAATTTCAAGTCATCAGCGAAAACTTAACACTGACCACTTAAAAAACAGCTCACGATATCATTAATTAATAAGTTAAAAAAAATACATGATGTGTGTCCTCTCTGAGGAACACCTAAAGTGACCATTACCAGTAGACCTGGTGAAAGATTACCAGTAACCTTAACTCTGACTATGATCTGAAAACAAATTTTTGATCCATTAAAAAAACTGAACATGAAATGCCACAGAAAATAATTTTACAACAAGAATTTGATGATCAACATGATCAAATGCTTTACTGTAATTGGTATATACAGTATCCACCTGCTTTTGACCCTCAATTTGCTTTATTAGTTCAGACTGACAGTAAACTAAATTAGTAGCTGTACACCTTTTTGCACAAAAACCATGATGAAACTCTGAGATAAGTCCACTGCACAAACAAGATAGCTATTAAGCTATCAAAGTATTGAATAATTTAAGTATTGCAATCTGAATGCATATACTTTGATAATTTTCAATGATTTCTCTCTAACTACATTTGAATATTGGCACAGCAAAACTCTCCTTTCAAACATCAAGAAATAGATATAAAGGTCCAAAGGTTTTTAAGAGAATTTAGGCAATCAAAAATATCAATGAGAGTGATTTCAGAGATATTATACTTTATGCCAACATTGTTATTAATGGGGATATTAGGAATCTGAAGGTTTTTAACCCCAGGGGTATACACAGTTTGAAAAACAAATTATGTGGCTGATCCCTGTAAAACATAGAATTTGGCAAACTGTGGCTAGAATGTTTATCATTAACATATTTCCAAAATTATTTAGGACTTTTTTTCAACACAGTATCTATACCTCTAACATATTGATTAATGCATTTAACTGACAAATGTTTTGAATTTTGTCCTAAGAAAATATTATAACAAATTTCATCAAATATAATAGTTGAAACATTAATATCATTGTGAGCCAAGCAATGCTGTCAATTAATAGAGAAGCTAGTCTTGAAGAATTAGATTTATTTGAGATTGTTAAACAAAATTCATAGGCAATATGACATAGACTTGAGTTCAATATAAGATCACTGGCTTTTAAAACATTTAGTTCCCTATAGCTGGAAAAATCCAAATTCAATTCCATTTCTCTCATTTGATATAGATTGACATTGATAACATTTTACATAACCAAGTGTTTGAGCAACAAAGACAGCTGGATGTTCTCCTGAACAATGAACCAATACACCCTACTCATCATTATGAAACCCATGAACCTGTCACAAAATGTAAAGCTATTCAATACAATCTTCAATCATAGAAAAGTAAGTTGATGTTTGGTCTATATATCTACTAATATTAAAACAATGACTATATTACTGGTTAAATAAAAATTAAATGTGGAACACAAGAAAGTCTAAAGTAGAATCCAAACTTGTAGGTCTGTTGAAGGTTAATATTATCTTCAACTTGGCCAGTGAACATGGCATAAGCCTAGTTGAGAAAACTACAATTGGATACACTGAAAAATAAAATAAAGACAAAAAGCTATGTGAAACAAGTTGGAAGATCAGAAAGCAACGAAAAATAAAAAGTGAAATAAAATTGATAGAAAATTAAGAACTACAATAACAACCTTATTACTCAAAAGGTGCGAATATAAGAACTAGGAGGACATCGCTTCTTTAAGAAATCATGTCGAAAGACTTTAAGATCAAAATATGAGGAAGTAAAGTACTCACCCTTCTTGAGGTTCATTTAAAGTATCTTCCTGCTCTTTTTCATTGAAAATAGGATCTTCTACTAAAGCTTCTGCATGTATATTATCAACCTTTTTACAACCACCTCCTATACAGTCGGAATAAAAGGAGAGTACCACTACATCTACCAAAAACCAGACTAAGGAGGTTATGAGGATAACCCTGCATGTATGGATTCTTAGTTTGCCGTATAACATTTTTTATTAACTTATTCAGTCCTGCACATCACACTTTTTTCCGTTAAGAAGTATCACAGATTCTGTTATTAAAAAGAAAAAAAATGTACTTAACGTCAAGAAAATGTAACATAAACATCCACGAAAAATTATTGTTTATATAAAAGTATATTTAAATGCACTTGTACATAGTCTATCAACTAAAAATGAGATCGTTTATGTTAGTTATTTGTTTAATTATCGCTCGCTTCATTTTCACATACGACCTAACATTTTACTCGGAAAAATTGTACATTTACACGTCGCACATTCTGCGAAACCACATACCTGACATCTGTCAGAAATTAAGAATGCTAAAAATTCAGGGAAGGGATATGGATTGGTCTTCTGGGTCGTGTGCTTTGACAAGTTGAAAAAATAGTGGGTTTATGGTAAACTAATAATGGTTGTTATTCAATTATATATTAGTTAAAAAGATAAGTGTATTCTAATTTTCATAAAATTGTTTGCTCGTTTAATTGATTATTCCAAAGTATTATTCAATATTTACGGTAAATACTTACCCTATTAGCACGCAACCAATATTACTTTATGTCAAATAGTATAATACCAATGAAAAAACCATGGAGTTAGAATTTAAACTCGATGGAAAAAACTCTTTATTTTATCGAATACAACTTGTTATAATTAGCATGAAATAAATAATATGATTAACTAGCTGCAAAATGCGAATAATATTAAACTTCGCACTTTTATATAACAGTGTTATAATAATATAATAAGTAATCATATTGGAGTGTATGTAATAGGAGGTAGATGAGGGTAATAATAGTCGATCTGTATCAGGTAATATATATTCTTTATGTCGATAATATATATTCTTTATCTATGATCTGTATATTAAATGTAGGCAGACAAGTAAAATTCTATTCTATACTATTCAGACACGTAACCAACAAAATTATAATTGCCAGAATGATTTCCAATCTCCGATAGGAGCGGAACATGAAAAAGAAGAAAAAGTAAAATTTTTATTAATGTTCTAATGTTTTTAGAAATGTTAACTATCTGTTCAATTTGGACTGGCTAAATACCATTGACGAGACCTTCACGATTGACAACTACAGAAGAAGCTTTGAAAAGGGTACAGTTGATCTGTCAAAACTACACAACTTGCTTTATATTGCACAAGATTAATTAATTTTTTTGAAAACAGCTTTAATACAGTATTTTATTCTTATCACAACCAAAGTAACATTACACAAAACAACATGTCGTGTCCATGGGCAAAAATTGAGAAACCAGAACCAGTAAATTTGGAAGAAATAATGTCTGAAGAAGTCGCCAGAGAACTGCAAGCCAAAGAAGACAAAAAACTTAATCGAGAAGTTAACGAACAGTTAGAAAATGCTGAACAATTACCTACTGATATTCCTTCTGATATTTTAAAAGCTCTGTCTGATGATGCGTTTGATAGCGATGAAACTATCGCAAAGATGCTCCAGATGCAGTATGATAAGGAGTATGATGATCAATTGAAGAGAACGGAAGAAAAGTTTAACGGGTCTTCGAAAGTGTCGATATCATTTGATAATTATAGAAGAGCTCCTCTCAATGAGGGTAAGTTGTCATAGTCTATTTATGCCTATAAAGATGTATCTAGCATAAACCATTTTTTTGATACAAACAGTTGTATTTATGTGAGATAAATATTAATATAATTTAGGTTTTATTTGTTGATTTGCAGATTTCATTAGTGATTCGGAAGAAGAAGAAATTGTAGATGTCAGGGAAAGGAAATGCTGGGATCGATTTGAAAGTTTAGAACGTGAATTTGCTTCCATACCACAGTGTGGTTATAAAGTTCAACCAGATGGACAGATGGTAACAAAACACGATGTAGTGATGAGTGGAAGGAAGAATGCTTGTAAGCTGTTGTCATTTCCACCTGAATTTCAAACAGGGGATGGAGAAAATTTTGATTTGAAGTTATCTAATAAAGTTTTTAATAGGTACATATATATTTTTATCTAACTTTCTTATTCTTTATGGCATAAGAAAATGTTTAAGCTTTTTATGATTGCTGTAATTGTTTTTTCAATATTCAATATTATTGTATAATTTTTTAGTTTAAAGATGTACTCTAAGCATGAACAGGCTAGAAGACACAAGGTGCATGATAAAAAAGAAGACCAAGCCACTGCCGAATTTGGTGTGGATGAGTTTACTCGTCTTCTACTGTATAAGATGATCAACAATCAACTTTTAGAAAGGGTCAATGGTGTCATTAGTATAGGTAAGTTTAATACCAAACATTTGGCTCTATAAGAAACATATTTGTTTTTTTTTTTTTATTCACTTATGTTCATGTTCACAAAGTTGTATCTGCAAATAAAAAATGGTTTTTTCTTCACATTTTCATCTTTTAGTGATAGCACTATAGTATTAGTACAGTTTTCTATAATGTTCTGTACCAAGGCTTTATATTTCTCACAAATTGTGCTGTTTATTATTCATATTATAATCTTTTATTGAGTTCAAGCAACATACTATATGATTAAATTTAAAGTGGGCATTTCATTGTTAATGAGTTTGGTAGACTTGCACATATCTGCATATCTGTTTAGATCAAAAAATTGGCTAGAAACCTCGGCCAAAGTCATTTTTACTGATAATATTAATTTTCCTGAAATTCTTGGTTCATACAGCTTTATATTTTACATGACAATGTTGTAAAATGTTTCTTCTAAATTCGTTTTAATAGCTTTATCCAATTTTGGTAGTGTTGCATTAACAATTCTCATTTTAAAATGTCAATTATAAACTTTAAAGCTTTAAAAACTTATGATTTGTAGGTAAAGAAGCAGTAATTCTCCATGCAGATTCAGACCCTTCATTTCCATTTGACAGTAACTTGCCAAAAGAATGTGTGATAAAAATCTTTAAGACTACACTGTCTGAATTCAAACAAAGGGATAAGTACATCAAAGATGACCACAGATTCAAGGACAGGATAGGAAAACAAACTGCTAGGAAGACTGTCTATATTTGGGCTGAAAAGGAAATGGCCAACTTGATGAGACTTCAGAAAGCAGAAATACCTTGCCCAAAAGTAGTGACACTTAAGAATCATTTGTTAGTGATGTCTTTTATAGGAGAAAACCACAGGCCTGCTCCAAAATTGAAGGATGCTGTCATGTCAGATGCTGATTACATAATTGCGTATGAACAGGTACTATATTTTTGCATAATACAAATGAATCCTATCAAATTAATATTTAGGAATAGTATAAAATGATCATAGCTATTAAAAAATAGACAAAAGGTATGAAAAGTTACAAGATGAAATAAAGGTTATATAACAAAAGATAGTTTAAATTGTTTAGCTTCATGTGCACCACACTGATGCACAAAATGTTTTTATTACTGATCATGTGTACCAATTTGGCCCACAGTTTTATTGTGTTTAAATGTGGCCCCTGTATGTTTGGTCTGAGACAAAAGAAGTGTATCAATGCTTTGGGGCTAAATATGTTAATATATTGTCTAACAACATCTTGAGATGCAAGGGCATCTCAAACTTATTTGTACTGTGCCACCCTTGGAACTTTGTCATTATTTTATGACGCCCCTCAATCTAGCATCCAAAAATACTGACCAATTCTAGTTTTTATTTAAATATTTATCTAACTGGCTGACTAATGAGAAGTATGTGTTTACTTTTCTGAGCATAACTTCTTGTTGTTTATTACTGCAACTGTGGAAAAACTTGTTTTGCACAAATACGAAGTTGCAAAATGTTTAATACAGTGCTGATGGTATGATATTTATGGGAAATTGAGCTCCAAAATTCAAACAGTTGGTCCTTAACATATTGAATTTTTAGGCTGGAATCACAGTCAACTCTATTAGTTGTTCTTATTCCTTTGTTGAAGGTGTCGATGGTGTGAGTGACTAGAAATCCAGTCATATAGCTCCAGATTATTAGGAAAATATTTTTATAGTGTTCTCTTAACATTATTAAAGGGAGATCGAGGATATCTATGAATTTTTCTTATAAAGCAGGTAAACAGTCAATTACTTGATTTTATAATTTTCTCTTTCATAAGAGCAATTGCTGAAACAAAACTTTAAATTCTTCACAAAGCTTATGGAAATGTTTTGATTTCACAGGTAGTGTCTTAAGGTAGTTCTCCACTTTAATAATGCTATCTTGAGAAACCTAATTGGGGTGTAATGTTCTTTGCTGCTTAGGACCCTGTATGTATAATAAATGTGTTCATTTTTTACTTGTAGCCTTGGTTTTTGTACAAGAGCTTTTAATCCTCCATGCTGTCCAGACATCACTTGGGCATTTGAATTGAAAATCTTAAATAAATCAGTAGCTTTACCAGTTTAGCATACTTTTTTGCAAAGCAACAAATGTTCACATACATTTGTTTCTTGTATGTAACATATCAATTGAGCATCGTCCTTACTATCAGTAGCCTTATCCAGTTGAATGGCAAATAAATCTGAAAGTTCCCCCACAATTTGCTCACTAATATCTTCTATCATTTCGTGAATATGGCAACTAATTGTATTGTTTGAAAGAGGTACATTTTTTATTTCTTTAGCTGTCGATTATCTAATCATTACTGATACAATACAACTGTTAGAAGTAAGATGAGTTCCTCAGTAATAAGATGTGGTTTCTTACATTTGGCAACACAATGAGCTATGTAGGAGGTGAGCAATGCCTTTTTTACAAAAGTCTTTCTGCTTACCTTTTAAATGAGTGTGCATTGATTCTAAATGCCATTTTAGTTCATTAGGAAGCATACTTTCAGTTGCCAGCGCTTTGTGACAAACAACACATTGGGGAAGTTTTACATCCCCTTTAGTAATGCAGATAAATCCAAAATTCAAATAGTCATCATATTTCCTATAATTCATCTGTTACTTAAAGTTACACTCCTGCTTTCACCTGAGTCTTTATTTCATTTTCTATTTTTTTTTTAATATCCGTAGTCAATATCAAAACTCCGCTTTTGTAATTAAACAAAACAAAAGCTTGACTGCGACGGTCCTGAGACAATGCGGCGGCGCCACAGGGCGTCGCGACGCACAATTTGGGAAGCTGTGTCTTAGATAATATTTTAAAGATCTAGTTTTTTTACCATCCGAGTTAGTTAAGTTGACTCAACTAACAATGCAAAACATAAGCTCATGCTTTAGAATTGGAGGAGAAAACTCTACATTATTTGACATTAACAATGGTCTAAGATAGGGGGATGCTTGTTGGAAATATATGTTGGCTTCTAAGAACCTCTGAAATATCTAACAAAGAATTCACATATCTTGGATCGCTAGTAAACGTAACAAACACGACAAACAACAAAATAAAAAGACCATAGCCATAGCAAACAGAACTGTTCATGGTCTCCAGAAACATTTAAAAAATAGGAATATAAAATGTGAAGTAAAGCTTAATATATACAAGACCTTAATAAAACTGTCTTTGATATATGGGGCTGAAACGTGGACCTTATCTCAAAATGATAAAAGACTGCTAGGTATTATTATTAAATGGACTGGACACATTGCTAGGATGTCAGATCGCGAATACAAGAAGAGATTAACATTTTCAAAACCAGAGGGCACAAGAAGTAGAGGATGACCATGAAGGAGATGGATTGATGCTGTGGAAAAAGACCTACAGATTCTAAGGGTCAGAAGATGAAGGGAAGTTGAAAGAAATCGACAGGTGTGGCGACTTATTTGTGAGCAGGCCAAGGTCCACAATGGATTGTCGAGCTACATATGATCTTGATGAATATTTTTGTTATTTTACCTCCTTATATATCTTGACATTGTAAAACCAGCAGCAGAAAATGACAATTGTTAATCACATTTTGTTCTTTATACAAAAAGTACATTTTTTAAGTTTTACAGCACAGGTTTTTTAAAATCTACATAAAATATATTCTGTTTTGATATTTCAAAACAAAAGTTTGTTAGCGATTCATTTTTATTTCTGGTATATTATTTTATTTTATTTACTTAAATAATATCTGTCCATGTTTGGTTGATGCTATAATAATTACTGCACTTTTAACTTATTGAAGCAACTTCTGTTTAATTTTTTAGGTTACCGGAAATATGAAGGCTCTCTATGACAAGGCAAATTTAATACATGCTGATCTATCAGAATATAACATCTTATGGTACCAAGACCAATGTTATTTTATTGATGTTAGTCAATCTGTAGAACCTAGCCATGAAAATGCATTCCACTTTTTGTACAGAGATTGTACGAATGTGACAAAAGTATGTAATATGTTTATTATTTTTTGTAAATCTAAAATACTCTATTTGATAGTTGTGACTGTATACATTCAGCACCTTTTATCTGTTGTTCTCCCTTGATGGACAAATGCAGTGATGCAATGATGTTAATATCATGGAAAAATGTAATTTACTAGTAGCTCAAAATAAGTACACTAAAAACGAAATTGCACATAGACATACTAATTTTAAATGACTATGCCCTGAATGTGTCTCTTCCTTATTTATAATAAAACTTTTGAAATTTCATTGCAATAGGCTCGACCTACGTTAATTTTAAATTATCTGTTTAGAAGGGAAAAAATTAAGTTAATGTGTTAACAAATTAGGTTAACTAATGGCATCAGAAAAACAAGATCTGTATAGGTACTTCTAATATGTTTGCTCAATCCTAATTGTTGTGCTATATTATGTTTTGATATTGTTGATACTTATTTTTCTTCTATTTCTGACTATTTCATTGCTTTTCGGCTTTTCTGCTTTTGGCATAAGTAAATATTTTGTTTTTTGTTTTAGTTCTTTTCAAAGAAAGATGTACCAGATGTTGCTACCCCTGACGAATTATTTACTTCCATAACAGGCTGTGATTTTAGAGACCAAATTGCTCTTGCTAATATAAGAGAATCCTTCAAAATGAAACCACATCTAGTTGATAAACCCGGAATAGAACTAAGTTACAATTTTAACACTGCTTGGGAGAAGACGAAAGTAGGAGAAATTTCTCCTGTAGTATCTGAAGTAGATTTGAATATTAAGAAGGTCATATCTGCTATACCAGATGATATATCTTTGGTGGAACCACCTAAAGCGTAATTTTTGATTTGGTTCAGGGAGGAAATAGAAAAAACAAAAAGGAATTTACCATCTAGACGTTGATACATATTTTTAAATATTGTGTGAATACTCATTTGTGTTTTTTATGCAATAAAAGGGATTTTACCAATAGTCGTTTTTTCCAACAGTTGTTACATATTTTGCCTGGCAAATAGGTCCCGGGTCTAACCAAGAGTAATGAATTATTCACATGACTTTGCGATAGTGTTAACCTTCAAAAGGATACTGTCAAAATGTCATGTCGCTCAGATTATTATTTACCGAGTTACATTCGTTAAAGTGACGCTACTTTTGTGACTTTTATAAACAATGGATTCAAAGTAATTTGGTGTGTTGACTTATCACTGTTATTAGATGGAAACAAATACCGTCCAAACTGAGCAATGGCCCAAAAAATGTTACCGGGACTCTTCTTCATCTATTACAGTTATTAAACGATGGTTTGCAAAATTTAAACGCAGTCGTACCGACACCTGTTGATTTATTGTCATGTTTTATGTTATATATTATTGTTTTATATATTTTAATAAGTGTAGATACTGTATTTTAAGTGTAATTGTTATTTTTATCATATATGAATGTTATAAATTGAGTAATTTTGTATGTATTAGGGCTTTCCCTATTTTTGAATCAATAAACTTCTTCTTCTTCTTCCTAATGTAATGCTGAATGTTCTGAAAGGCCATATGAAAATCGAAAAGCTGAAAGTTATGGAAAACCACAAAGTGAAGTTGCATTTATCTATTTTTTTCGAACAGACATTAGTCTGTTAGGTTAGTAATATAAATAATATAGATAATTAATATAAAAAAAATACCAAAGAAAGTCTATTTATTGAAATAGATTATATAAATTATAATTTTAAAAAGAAATATTGGACACATTTGGTTCCAGTGAAGATAGCCTCAAACCTCAAATGAGTTTGACAGAAGGTAATATCGGTGCCTCGGTGCAAAGAATATAGAAGAAGCGTCTATATTCTTTGATCGGTGTTTGGCAGTGTTGAAATTTACATTACAAATGAAACATATGCAATCAAAAGCAATAAGATATTTAAAAATTAATGCTTTAGAATTACCAAATAAAAAAGAAAAAGTAAATAGTTTTAAAAGAGTTTTTAAAACTACATAGTAAAATGCATTGAGTTAGATTCTAACTCGATGGTAAAATGTCAGTATAAATAAGTTAAAAAGACAACACAATCTGGCAACTGGTGGTTTAACCAAGAATGTAGACCAATGAGGTATATTCGCGAGGAACCGCAAAGTGGGCGACGCCTGGTGGTAGATTTCAAAAGCATCCACTTTGGGAAAACCTTGAAATTGTCATTATTTTGTATATATATTAGCGACCGGTTTATACTGTAATTAACAATGACTTCGGGTTCAAAAACCTATTGTAGTGTTCCTCAATGTTCCTCCTATTATAATTCACAAAAAAAATTCCATACATAAGTTTCCGCTGGACGAGAATATGAGAAAAGTTTGGCAATGCATTTTGCGAATTGACAAACTTATAACCAAGTACATGACTGTGTGCAGTTACATTTTACTGAGAACGATTACTTTCCAAGTGTTATGTTTTAATATATTTATACTTAATTTACTTTATAGTAACACCTGAAACTAAATTTAGAAGACTAAAGACAAATGCTGTTCCATTAGCTAAATTGCCCCTACGGTCTCATGAAGTTATTAGTAGAAAACGTAAGGTGTAATTTACAAAATATAACGTGGCCAGCTCCAAAAACTGCCTCACCCTAAACTAAAGATCTCTGCCGATCTTGCAACCATAATTAAGATAATGTAAATTTTACTTCCCGTGTTTCAGACATACTGTAGAAAAAAAATATATTATTTTTATTCAGGTTTGGGAGTCAATTGCCGTATGTATAAAGTCGAATCACAAACAAATAAACTTTGAAGAACGTACTCCAACTTTTACTTTGGCAAAACACACGTGTAAATGATTTATATTAAACGTTTTATAGCTTAGAGATCAAATGACAAAATGATTTGTTTTCCCGAAGTTATCGTCCATCTTTGAAATCTTCAGAGCTCACTGTCGGAATTGGCTATTGCGAGTAGGAATAGACGCAAATTGCTAACCTATCAAAAAAGAAGAAGATTGCCAAAAAAAATTTCTATTAATTAACTGCAAATAATATCAAAAGAAACAAATATTAATTCATTCGTGTTTTATATAAATTGTAAAATTGCAGAATCCATAAAATAATATAATAAAAAACAGGTGTGGCAGTCCAGTGGGACTGCCGGTAGAAGTTATACTTCTATACACGCGTTCGCTGTTACAAATTTTTATGGGAGTCAATCTGCACAATCATTACATATGTAATGCTATAGGTAAGAGAGAGCAGAAAGAGAAACGGAATAAGGTATATGGTGCATCTTTTGCTGTATATAAACAACGTTTGACTTGTAATAGGAGGATTTCATCAAAATATAATATTTTGATGAAAATGTATATTTTAATTTTCATATATGTATGAAAAGAGTTGAATGCAAAAAAATTTTTTTACACATACTCTGCAGTAAAATTCATTGTTTATTTTGTTATTAATATAAAAATACAATACACTGCAACATAATAATTCAATATAATAATACAATACAAATTAAAATGCAATAGTCATAAGTATTTAAAAATGACAATATACATAACTTACTTACGCATATAACTTCAAAAACTGAGCAATGAATCATCATCATCATCATTTTGGCTTTACAACCCTGTGTGGGTCCTAGCCTCCCCAAGAATTTTTCTCCAGTCGTCCCTATCCATCGCCTTCCTCCGCCAAGCACATATTTCCATATTTCTCATGTCTTCATCGATGTTATCTAGGAATCTTGTTCTGGGTCTTCCTCTTCTTCTTTGACCAATAGGTCTATCAAGGAGCGTTTTTCTAGCTGGGTCGGTTTGCTCCATCCGCATTACATGGCCTACCCACCTCAGACGTCCTATCTTTATGTGTTTTACGATATCTGGTTCCTGGTATATCCTATAGAGTTCGAAGTTGTATCGTCTTCTCCAGACACCATTTTCATTTACCGCTCCATAGATGCGCCTTAGTATTTTTCTTTCGAAACATCCTAACATGTTTTCATTGCTTTTTGTTAAAGTCCAGGTTTCTGAACCATATGTTAGGACTGGGCGTATTATTGTTTTGTAGAGTTTTACTTTTGTATTTCTTGATATTGAGCAATGAATCGCTGTTGTAAAATTTTTATTCTAAACTCCATTAAAAATTTGTAAAATCGTTATTTTTATATAGATAAACAAAAGTATCATTTTTAATCCTACCCTATTATCGAATTTTTCGTTTCCAACAATAATTTTTTCAAAACAATTTTTTTTTTTTTTTTTGGAACGGGTTAGAGTATTTTTTATATACACCTGTTTGTAAAAATCTGTTCAAAATACATTTTATTGTTTTAAACACAGTAATTAATATTTATATCGCAGTGCTCATGCCAACTTCGGGTTTCATGCAGACCACGGTTCTAAATCATCTGCAAAGTGTCTACTGCATGCACAATATGTATTCTTAATTCTTTTTTGTCTTATGTCAATAGCGTGCTTCTTATTCTAGGTCAGAGCCGGACTAGGTTACTACATTGTTATATAAAGGCTTTACATGTTCAAAACTGACTTAACAATAGCTGAATAAAAGAAAATTTAAACAAAAAGATACATCAATCTTACTTGCAAAAAATATTTTTTAACTCTTAAAGTTTAGCTCTTGAAGTTAAAAAATAAAAAACTAGTTTACGAAAAAATATATCGAAAACAATAGAATAAAAATTGGAACAATAGAGGCAAGTTCTTGGAGAAAAATAATTAAAACTTAGTAGGACAAAAACAGTGTAACTAGAATGTTCATTTAAAGATAGAGTTACTACTAAAAATAAGAGGATAATTTTGGATCATGAAATGAATAGCGAAAAATTCCAAATATATCATATCTCTGGAGTTTTGTATTCTTGTGTACTCTGGTGACGTAACTCAAGCATCCCCACCCCAGTCGGAAGAGGTAACCGTAGTAAGTCTACGAACCGTGAACTCAACCCATATAACATATACATTATAAAGAAATGGCAACACTGCCAACGCAATATTTCGTTTTGTGAAACCAAGTCATAAGATAAGCACAAAATATTGCTTTATGATATGAATTTATATTTATGAATTTCAAAATTTCTTTATATTGCACAACAATGAACAATGCCTAATCATATAATATTTCTATTTCTATGAAAACGATTCGAACGCGGTATAGAGGTGTGTGATGTGAACATACTATTTATTGCCTTAAAACTTGATTGTTCTTAGTTTAGTATTAGGTAGCTTAGCCACCGAACAACTGGCTTAGCTTAGTAAATTAGCATAGTATTTGATAGTATATTCAAAGCATATATTCTTTATCTATGATTCAAAGTATTAGTGCCCAAAGCAATATGACGTCTCCATGGGCAAAAATTGAGCAACCTGATCCAGTAAATCTGGAAGAAATCCTATCTGAAGAGGTAGCCAGACAACTGCAAATCAAAAAATACAAAAAAATGACTCAAAAGAATAATGAAGACTTAAAAACTGCAGTAGAATTACCTGATTGTCTAAAAACTGTGTTTGATAATATTTGTGATAGTGAAGAAGCTTTGGTCAGGATGCCGCAGACCCATTATGATGACCATAAAGTAAAATTAAATAAATCTTCTACATTGCTTTATAATTCTGGAGAAGATTCTATTAATGATGGTAAGTTGTAAATTACTTAATACTCAATCTATTAATTGCTATTAAGCCAGGATACCACTTTAAAAGTTGCTGTAATGCTTTTCCTTTATTACTAGATTTCGTTAGTGATTCTGATAATGAAGAAGAAATTTTAGATGCTAATGAAAGAAAATTCTGGGATAGATTTGAAAATTTAGAACCCGAATTGGATTTAAAACTACAGTGTCTTAACAAAGTTCCACATAAAAGACATACGAATGATTATGAAGTGATGAGTGAAATACAAAGAGTCTCAAGATTGAAAATATTTCCACGTAAGCATTCAGGGAAAACCAGTAAAACTATCGAATGCTGCCCAGAAAAGTTAACATATGCTATACTTTATAAAATGATAGAAAAACAACTTTTGAAAAGCATTAATGGTATTATTGGTGAGGGTAAGTTTAGTATGACAAATTTCGATTTTCAAAAAACAATTTTATTCAAATTTACTGATTAGTTGAATATTTAATGTACAATATTCTAAGTACTAATTAAGTTAAAAAGTTATTTTTAATCTTACATCATATACAATTATTCATTATTTTGTCATATTTTTTTATTCTTATAATCTATCTTTGATAAATTTATGTTTAGGTTAGGTTTTGCAGCTGTTAACACTTTCAAATAATAACACTGATTTGACAAGTAATAATATGTATAGTTCTATATAATATATTGGGGCATGCTTTAAAAACTCACACAACTGACACTTATTTATTTAAATTATTACTTTGAAAAATCATGACAATACATAGTTTTCATGAATTTGGGGGTTTGCCAGAACATTTCAAACAATATTTTCAACCCAAAACCTCATATTTAAATCTAAAAATGGCCAATTTTTGAATTATGACATTTAACCCTAGATATATTCCAGATATTCAAATATGAAGCATATTTTATATGTGGTGTCACCAGGGTATTATAGAGTTTTATAATTGTGCTTATTCTGAAACTTTTGCTATTTCTAATGACAAAACCGAAAGCATGATAAGCTCTGTTAGTTATTTCATAAAAGTGTATATTCAACTTCATGTTGATTTGGAATTTAAGATCCTTCATAACACTCACTCTCTCAACTTGATCATCATTAATATAATAATGTTCAATAACACTATTGAGTTTTCGCGTATATGAAACTGCTGCACACTTTTTAACATTAAGAGTCATTTTTGAATTGTTAAACCATTGAATAACTGATCTTAGATCATTTTGCAATTTGACTGCATCTTTCTTATTAGAGATTGTTTTAAAAAGTTTAAAATCATCGGCATACATTAAGCTGTTACAAGATTTAATACAGTCTGGCAAGTCGTTAATAAATAAAATAAAGAGCAATAGTCCTGGTTTGCTCCCCTGTGGGACTCCTGAGGATGACACATATTGGTGAGAAAAGCAATTACCTACTTTTACTGTATTCTTTCTATCTTACAAATAAGATTTTAATAAATTAATAGCTTTTCTTGAGAAACCAACCTGTACTAGTTTATTTAAAAGAATACAGTGATTTACCTTATCAAATGCTTTTTCACAATCAGTATACAGAACGTCCAACTATTATCCTGCCTCAATAGCATTAGCAATATGTTCAGAGAGAAGACAGAGATTAGTTACTGTTGACTTGTCTCTTACAAAACCATGCTGGAATTTACTGATTTTACTCTTAACATGCTCATATATATCATCATAAAAAATACTTTCAAAAATCTTAGCAATACTATTTAACAGGCTGATAGGCCTGTAGTTTTGAATGCCATTTTTTTTATCTTTTTTATATATTGGAGAAATTGTTGCCACTTTTAAAATATCTGGAAAATATTCCTGTTCAATCGACATATTAAACAAAAACGCTAGAGGTTTAGTAAGTTTTTTAATACTATTTACATCTAATTCTGTGATATATTTAAAGGTAAAAGAACCCCACTCAGTACTTTGAGAATGACAATGTGTGCAGTCAAATGTATCATACACTCATGCAGAATATATAGCAAAGGCACTCGCAAATATATTATGGACTAGCTTACCCAGCAAACTTCAAATGGCCTTAAAATTAATCAATATTCTGTAAAAAGTTCAATAACAATCGAGCTAATACATGTGGCAAAAGCTATAATCTAACAAATGATTTTTAGGTAGGGAATCAATAATCCTTCATGCCAATTCAGATCCCTCATCCTTTTTGGATTCTAACTTGCCTCAAGAATTTGCCATAAAAGTCTATAAAACAATCCTATCTGACTTCAAAGAATGTGAAAAATTTGACGAATCAGATCATATATTTCCGCACAGAAAAGGAGGACGAGCTTCTGAAAGGATTAGAAGTATTTGGGCTGAGAAGGAAATGATCAACCTGATGCTAACGCAAGAGGCTGTAATACCCTGCCCAAAAGTAGTAACACTTCGAAACCATGGAAGACAAGTTTCCACAAGGAATATAAGTATTTGGGCTGAGAAGGAAATGACCAACTGGATGCTAATGCAAGAGGCTGGAATACCTTGCCCAAAAGTAGTAACACTTCGAAAACATGTATTGGTGATGGAGTTTATTGGAAAAAACCAAATACCTGCTCCAACATTAAAGCATGCTAGAAATTTGAAAGGCATTGATTGGAGAAATGCTTATAATCAGGTAATGTATTGCTATATATTGTAACATATAATCAATTTTAGCTTTAATTTAATAAATAATAATAAATATAATATATCAATGGTTAACTATAAAAACCTTATAAGTCAAAATTTACAACTTTAGGAGAGCAAAAAAACTTCTAGTACCTACATATTTTTTCTTTCTGAGGATATATTTAAATATTACTTTGGAAAAAACATACCAAAACATAGTTTTCATGAATTTGGGTTTTCCCAGAACATTTGGAACAATATTTTCAACCCCAATCCTCATTAATAATGTCCAATTTTTGACTTATTAAATTTTGACATTTAACTGTCAAAGTACAAATTTGAAAAATTGTGTGTAATGTTACTTAATTTTATTGTAAGTCTAACAATATTCTTTTAGGTGATTGAATATATGAAAATTCTTTTTAACAAGGTAAATTTGGTACATGCAGATCTAACCGAAGATAATATATTATGGTACGAAGACAAATGCTATTTTATTGATGCCAGTAAATGTGTAGAGAGTAGCCATAAAAAAGCAATATTATGTTTATATAGAGATTGTATCAATATAACAGACGTAAGTAGTGGTAATTTTCCTCACTGTTTGTGGGAAAAAACTGCATAGTTTACACAAAAATAACATAATCACCAAAAATAATGTTTTTTTTTTAGTTTTTTTCCAAGAAAGATGTGGCCAGAAAGATACCAGATGTGGCCACACCAAATGAGCTGTTTTGTTTTATAACAGACTTTAATTTTCACGACAGGGTTGCTCTTCCTGAAATAAAAGAATCTTTATAGTAACGTTAGAAGTGTCTTTAAATTTTATTGTTTGGCTGTGAAAGTGCTGTTGTAATTATTTTTCACCTGAAAAGCTATTTATTAGGTTTAGTATAATTTTGTTCAATATATTTTGCATTTTTAATTTTGTGTATTTTATTTGACTTTGAATATTTCTATTAATATATGTATGTATATACAGGGATGAGTACCTAAGAACCGGCAAAATAACGCAAAAGATAGAAAACATAATACATTGTGAAATAAAAAGAGATGAAAGTAGTAGAGGTGAGAAATTATCGATATAAACCTATAATTTACTTTACATTACATTAGAATTATCGAAAATTTCCCACCTTTAGATGTTAGCTTATGAGCTGGTTGACTTCAGTCATAGTAATATGTATCACGTAATGTAAGTAAAAACAGTTTATAAGTATGAATATTTTTTTATCCAAAATTAAAGTATTGATCAATAATAAACTATGATTTGAGACGCCGCATACATTCTTCTCAATACAGAATTATCATAGCTTGTTATTCTGTAGTCGTCAACACAGAATTAATTATCAAATTACTACTAATTAAACTGTTTATTTACATTTCCTTTATTGCCTTCAATTAGTTTTTACTTTATGCGAAATTTAAAAAATGTTAAAGTTTTACGTCATACTTGTAATATTATGACTGAAGTCAACTAGCTCATAAGCTAACGTCTAAAGGTGGGAAACTATCGATAGTCCTAATATAATGTAATGTAACTTGGAGGTTTCTCCAAGTTACATTACATTAGACATGTTCAGATGACAATCCTGATAGCTACTGACCTACAAGAAATGCAAACCATGCTTTTAGAACTACATACCGAATCTTCTAAAATAGGACTGAAAATGAATTTAAACAAAACAAAAGTCATGCACACCGAAGACACCGTGACAATAATAAACGATAAAGTTATAGAAAAAGTTGAAGAATATATATACTTAGGACAAAAAATAATACTAAATAGGGAAATTCAAACTGAAGAAATAAAAAGAAGAAGAAAGTTAGCTTGGGCAGCATTCGGTAAACTGAACTATATACTCAGAAATCAACAAATTCAATTACATCTTAGATCTAAAGTTTTTGATGCATGCATTATTCCGATATTAACTTATGCGGCACAAACATGGACAATCACAAAAAAGAATATGAATATACTTAGAGTCACTCAACACGCGATGGAAAGAGCAATGCTACGTATATCACTTAAGGACAAGAAAACAAACACATGGATAAGACAGAAAACCAAAGTCACCGATGTGGTGCAAAAATCATTAAAGTTGAAATGGGGATAAGCTGGACATGTAGCTAGGAGCGATCTAAACAAATGGCACAGATCAATTTTAACCTGGAGACCATACCAACACAAAAGACCCAGAGGCAGACCTCCTATGAGATGGACAGATGATCTGAAAAGGACTGCCGGGAAAAATTGGCTACAAGTAGCGTACAATAAAAAACAATGGACAGGAAGACTTGAAGAGGCTTATGTTCAGATGTGGACGTGAATGACTAGACGAAGAAGAAGAAGAACTTGGAGGTTTCTATCGATAGTTTCCCACCTCTACTACTTTCATCTCTTTTTATTTCACAACGTATTATGTTTTCTATCTTTTGCGTTATTTTGCCGGTTCTTAAGGCACTCATCACTGTATATATTGTCATACTTTTTCTTTCCCAACCAAAGAAAAATAAATAAAATATCCATCGGAATAAAATTTTAAGAAATCATAAACAAAAATGTATATATTAATTTAAGATAAGATTTAGTGTAGATAAGAATAGAAATTTGTTTGGCAAACGACCTGTTTCCGTTGCAAACAAAAATTATCAAAAAACCTTTGTTTAGAATTAGAAGACATTTTACCTGCAAGTTAATAATCTTTTCATTGTTTGTATAGTCGAGTATTAAATGACCGTATTTTAATCTTTTGAAATATGTATAAATGATGTATTGAAAAAAAACCAATTTTAAAGTAAGCTATTTAGTTTTCTCTGAAACCGAAATTAGGCTTTTCCAAAATCATAGTAAACACAATTTAAGCTTTTTGATTGGACGGTCGTTTTTAAAATGGGAATTTGGGAGTCGATGATGAGAGAGGAGAGGTCAGTCATTTTTTGGTCATCGAAAGGAAACAGTCGTGTGTCTCAAGATAGGGTGTAGTTCGTGGAGTTTGGATACCGGCGTAACGAAAAGAAGTGAATAGTTTGAAGAAGGAGATAATAAGTAGATTAAAAGAGGTCCTTGTATCTACCGTGGGCATTTTATAAAGGATATGTGAAAATATTCTTACGGCATCAAGTTGACAAAAGGAGGTCCTAGTGTCGTAAATAAGTAGCGGAGTTTGGAGAAGTGAATCAGGTGTTTTTTGTGTAGTCTGAAGGAGGTTTGCAGAGACGTAAAGAAGGAGCCGAGGTGACAAAGAGGGGAGATCACATCTTTGAGGAGACTGGACTTTTCTGGGTATGTTCTAACATACAACTCAAGAAGAAAATAAACTGTAAGTGTTTGTACCATTGAATTTTATATCTGTGAAGGATCGTTTCGGCATCATGGTCATTAGCATTAAAATTTAAGAACTGAGGTTTTGTTAGGCTAATCAAAAGTTTAAAGTTTTGTGGTTTCTTTTTTTCAAGTAAAGAAAATTTTAAGTAAAATTGGTTTTTCACGTAATATAAATGTATATAGCTTTAAAATCTTATTATCATAATAATTTGATTTATTTTCTTGTATGCTGATTGATAAGATAACGACAGAATTTAATAATTGTTTTATTCGTTCATATAAAATAAAGAAACGTAAATCTTTGTAATATAATATATTTGTATTATTATCCTTTTCGTCTCTCTCCCGATAAAAGACAACTAGAAAATCTTTTGAATCCATCGAACACAGGTAATATAAGGATTATTTTACCTTTGATAACAAATAAGTTATAATTCTTTTTTATTGGCTCAATAAACTAAGTTTGAACTCAAAATAAACAATCATAACAATATATATATATATATATATATATATATATATATATATATATATATATATATATATATATATATATATATATATATATATATATATATATTTATATATATATATTAATATGTTAACCCAGCCACATCTTTGCTGTGGCTAGGAATTAAAATCTTTTACATAATTCAAAAATACTTCCACACACACACACACAAAGTTACTTCAGGTGCCATGGATAATGAAACACCCTCTGTTCCTCATGACTGTGATAAGGCCACATATCTGTAGGGATAACACACATATCGACTTTTCTCCCTCTTTACATTAGTGACTTTATAGAAATTACTCTAGCATTATTTCGGGACTCTTCATCCAAACTTTGTGTGTGCTCAGTCACTCAGCCGATTTGGCAAAATAAATTTTGTTCTCGTCAGCTGGGCATTCGAGTGGTCTGGCCACCAAGACTATGTTTGTCGTACATGGTCTCGATGGTACAGGTTCCCCGATAGTGTCTATGTGATCTGCCATAAGGGCCTACACCTAAGCGGCTGCGTAAAAGGTCTGACGGGCCTTTTATGCTTATTCGTTTAGTTTTAGTGAAAGCATTGGTATTTAGTCCAATTTGTACAAAGAATTTGGTGCGATGGCTGAAGGTGTTTTTTTTAATGGGGAATGTAATCCCAGGTGTATATTGTCATCACACAAATACTTCCCTTTTCCATCTTTTGAGCTATAAATATATAATATTTATGGAATCCTTCTTCTTGATGTGCCTATCCGTTACGAATGTTGGCGATCATCATGGTAAACTTTATCTTATCTCAGAAGCGCGGAAAAGCTGCACAGATGTATTGAACCAGATTCTGAGGTTCTTTAAACAAGATGTTCTTCCTGGACCTCGTTTTCCAAATATTTTTCCTTGAAGGGGACCATATCTGGATTCATTTAGCATAATATGTCCGAAGAATTGTAACTTTCGAGATTTGATGGTGGTCAGTACCTTTCGGTTCTTATTTATTCTTCTGAGGACCTCCTCATTTGTGACTCGGTCAGTCCACGGGATCTTAAGTATTCTCCGATATAACGACATCTCAAATGCTTCCAGTTTTCTGCACTTATCTTCGTTCAAGGTCCATGATTCAACACTATAAAAAAGGACAGAGAAGACGTAGCATCGCAGCATTCTTACTTTTGTATCAAGAGAGAGGTTGTGACTCTTGAAGAAGGTCCCCATCCGATTGAAGGTAGATCTAGCTTTTCCGATGCGTGCTCTAATTTCCTGGTTGTTGGTCCATTCTTCATTTATTATGGTGCCGAGGTAGTTGTAGTGCGTCACTCTTTCTACAGGGGATTGGTTGACATAGAGTTGACCTTCTGTTATCCTTTTTTGTTTAATATACCCTCTTTCCAGGGGAACATTTTGGTTAAAAATCCTTGGCGCTTAACCTGTTTACAGCTTTCTCTCTTTATATTTAAAGCATATATAACATATAAATTATAAGAACATGGCAACACTGCCAAAACAATATTTCGTTTTGTGAAACCAAGTCATAAGCACACAAGGTATGATATTGCGCATGACATTTGACAGCTGGCCCAGGAGTGTGACGTAGTTAAGATCGCCTGAACCACCTCGAACCCATTATTACAGCTTAATGTACACATTAATTTTGAAATTATGGTTAAAAAGTGATCTAATTTTTTTTTAATGATTTGTTTTGGTTATAATTGAATAAAAAATATATTTTCAGTAGCGTAAAACCTTTACTTCTCCTAGAGATTCAGGCGAAATATTTATTTTTGTTTTCATACATATACTAATAATATAAGTACTCTTTTTGTATGCAAATCCCTTAAAATTTAAAAAAAAATCGGTTGCCTGTAAAGTCGGTTTTACGGGCGAAGATTTTACGTGGCAACGTCTTTTTCTCGGTAGAATATTTATTGATATGAATATTATTAAATTGCACAATAGGAACAAGGAATTGAATGAAAATAAGAATTGCACAAATTTTAACTATAGAAATATATTTTGTTTACTAAAACATTGTACATGTAAACTTAAACTTAACTAATTTCTATTTGAGTGATTTTGTTGAGGATAGGACGATGATAGGAGAAATATGAAATGAAAGGAAGTGTTTCTGCTGTAATGTGTCTTGAACGCCAAGAACGCTCGAGAAAGACAGAGACACAAGCACGGAAGCATGCACCGATTCAACGCGCCTAATTCTCTAGTGCTGCGCGCGCAGCGGACCGATCATGTTTGAGTGGGAGAGAGACGCAAGGCATTCGCCGGTCCGGCGGGCCTCTCTCTCGTTCGGTGACTCACTGTAACAGACGTGAGCGGGCGTTACACTTTTTCATGAATGACTCCGAGCCACAACCTAATTTAAGACGTTGTCACGTCAAAATTTTCTGCAGAGGAAATACTGTGAATAGGTAAATAGTAGTAGATTTGCTTATTCTGATTCACTGTCACTCACTTCCAAGCAGTTTTACTGAAATAAAAACAAAATAGAGTACAATAGAGAAAAATCTGTTTTACAATTCAATATGGTATTTTAGATGAGTTATAATGAAATTTAGTAAAATAAAAAATATACACATTACTATAACCTACCGATTATTATATGCAAAATTTACTTATCAAACAATATAATAATATGAAAATAAGACACAAATTAGTTCAAACGCAAAACACAATAAATATAGACTTCAGACGACTTTACACCGGCAAGACAGAAAGCTTGTATAAAAACAAAAGTTCAACAATAATATCGGTTATCAATGGTGACTATTGCAAATTGCAAGTTATGAGATAATAAATATATTTTGAAGTATCTCAATACTGACTGAGTCATCTATTTTATAATAGAAAAATAATTTAGATATATGCTTATATATGTGTCTTTATACAAATGGTGTTTAGTTACTATTTATTTATACTGTATAGTATTTTTTTGTAAAACTGAAAGTTTTTATTTGCCATTGTATATCTGGTTTTGTACCTTTTTCAAAGTACGCTGTGCAATTGCTTGTTGCAATAGTGACAATGAAGATAAAATCTTTAGGTTTCATACATTTCCTAAAGATAGCGTGACCAGAAAACTGTGGATTATATCTTGTTGTAGATAGGATAATTTTAATTGTAATACTGCAAGAATTTGTTATACACATTTTAAAACTGAAGATTACCAAACAAATCTACAACAGGAACTTTTAAATTACGTTTCTAAGAAGGGTCTAAAACTCAAACCTGAGGCAGTACCTAGTCTTTATTTGCCTAAATCAACATCGGGTACCCTTTTAACCAACCAAAAGAAACGCGTACAAGGAGGCGAACACAGAGAGTCCAAAAAGTATGTTGAGCAGCTTCTTACTACTTCTAGGTCAACGACGTAAGTCTAAACCTTTATTTTTATTAATTATTAGTCATGAAATCTTAAATGGTTTTTTCATATCGATTTGTTAAGTAAGAAACTAGCCTCAGCCTGCTATGTAATTTGCAATAAGAACTGTTTCGGAGGAAATCAATTTAGCATCTTCCAAAATAACATATTTTTCTTTGTTAAATCATGTTATCATTATTAAAATATACAATGTTATCATTATTATAAACAATACCAAATAATTTTATGTGTGAATATTACAAAAATGTCATTTTAAATGTTGTGCAATATTGTGTGCCCTCACTACACTCATATTCGATGGCCAGCTAGCTCATTCGATATAAATAAAGTTGACTTTGTCATTATTTATTTTGATTTTGTGTTTAGTTCAGTAGGTATATATACGTACAAATTTTGTGTACCTCCATTACCACTTTTTTGTATCTTTTTAAACATCTGAAATATCGAACTCTGGAGTATAAGTTAATTAACCTGTACCTACGTGTAATAAAAGATAATTAAAACTTGTCTTATAAAGGATATCTATGTTTTATAAAGGATAAATATTATAATAACATAATTTTATCATCTCTTTATAATTACTATAATTAAATTAGCCAAATTATATAAAAAAACTTAAAATTAAAAATCTTTCCTATACAACTACATTCAAAAGTTGCGGGAATAAGCGATCTTGACTACGTCATGCGCGAAAGCGAATCGATTTTGTATGTATGTATCATACCTTATAAGCACGAAAGAACGGTCATACATATAACGGTTTATAGTCCGATTAGGACGATTTTCACATTTGGTCCCATTGAAGATAGCTATAAGTGAGCTGTCAATTAAAGTTCATAGAACGAAATGTTGGCGCTTGACTGTGTTGCCATGTTTTTTTAATAAATCGGGAAATAGCATGTGATTTATAATTAATAAAAATCCAATAGAACGTTAACAAACTAACAGTAAAAAAGAAATTCTTTCAAAGAATAATAAGAATACTATTCAGGTACTTTCTACAGACATCTGGTGACCATCTGTAACAATCTGGCAACTGGTGGTTTGAGGATTGCCAAATCTATTAGCTTATTATCAAAGGCAAATGCCAAAAAAATGTTGTAATAATTAACTGCAATTAATATGAGAAGAAACGAGTATTTATTCGTTCGTGTTGTATATAAAAAAATAAAAAATTGCATAATTCATATAATAATATAATAAAAATGTATTTTTGAAAGCTTCTCTATTTGTAATTGAAGCCTACAACATATACATTATAAAGACATGACAACACAGTCAAACGTCAAAAATTTGTTTTGTGAATTTAATTCACAGCTCCTTTGTAGCTATCTTCAATGGGACCAAATGTGAAAATCCCTTGTTTATATTTTTCAAAATTTCTTTATATTGCACAACAATGCCTAATATTTCTATGAAAACGACTCGAACACGGTGTAGTGTGGTAGAGGGGTAGAGGGGTGTGATAGGATAGGAACATAGTATTTATTGCCATTAGAGAAGTGATTGTTCTTAGTTTAGTTTAGTTACCTAGTTGGTATTAGCATATTATATTAAAAGTATCAGTAAGATTAGTATCCAAAGCAATATGACGTCTCCATGGGCAAAAATTGAGCAACCAGATCCAGTAAATCTGGAAGAAATCCTATCTGAAGAGGTGGCCAGACAACTGCAAATCAAAGAATACAAAAAACGGAATCAAAAGAATAATGAAGACTTAAAAACTGCAGTAGAATTGCCTGATAGTGTAAAAACTATGTTTGATAATATTTGTGATAGTGAAGAAGCTTTAGTCGGGATCCTGCAGACCCATTATGCTGACCAATCCCATAAAATAGAATTTAATAAATATTCGACATTGCTTTATAATTGTGGAGAAGATTCTATTAATGATGGTAAGTTGTAAATTACTTAATTCTCAATCTATTAAGCCAGGATACCATTTTAAAAGTTGCTATAATGTTTTTCGTTTATTACTAGATTTCGTCAGTGATTCTGAGGGTGAAGAAGAAATTTTAGATGCTAAAGAAAGAAAATTCTGGGATAAATTTGAATATTTAGAACCCGAAGTGGATTTAAAACCACAGTGTCATAACAAAGTTCAACATAAAAGACATATGGTAACAAATGATTATGAAGTGATGAGTGAAATACAAAGAGTCTGTAGATTGAAAATATTTCCACGTAAGCATTCAGGGAAAACCAGTAAAACTATCGAATGTTGTCGAGAAAAGTTAACATATGCTATACTTTATAAAATGATAGAAAAACAACTTTTGAAAAGTATTAATGGTATTATTTGTGAAGGTAAGTTTAGTATGACAAATTTTGATTTTGAAAAAACAATTTTATTCAAATTTACTGATTACTTGAATATTGAATGTATAATATTCCAAGTACTAATAAAGCTAAAAAGTTATTTTTAATCTTACTTTGTATAAAATTATTCATCATTTTGTCATATTTTTTTATTCTTATAATCTATCATTCCTGATAAATTTATGTTTAGGTTAGGTTTTACAGCTGTTAAAAATGCTATTTGATGCTAGGTATCAAAGGTCAACACTGGTTTGACAAGTGATAATATGTAACAATGTAACTATACTTCATCTAATTTACTTACCGTTGCACATCATGTGCCTCATAACCTGTGAGGTCACATGATACCAACACTAAATATTTAGGCGGTAGGTGTGTTCTTTTTTAGAATCACTTTGCCAAGTACACTAGCATTACAGTCACTAGACATATTTTATTATATACACGTAGACATAATATTTAACGATTTCTATTGTTAACTTATGGAAATACACAATAATATGTTTCATTTAATTTGTATAAATTCATTATAAAGTGTTTTTATGAAGAACATTTGTTCAGAATACACTGTAACTGTGATCGAATGAAGGGATATTTTGACATAAATTGGTAACACTTATTTAACAGTTGCGGTGTTAAATGTTAATAAGTAATGAAAAAAGTGTTGTTTTTGTTTAAGTATTCCATTTTACATCTTTATACAACGCATACAAGCGGCTCAAATTGTTTTTAACAAGATTATTTTTAACTCTTGTTTTGTTTCTATTTATTTACATTAAATATTAATTTGTTTTGTTGTATAATCCACTATTGCAATAATTATGTGACCTCTTTGATTTAAAATGGATTTAGGATTTTTTTATACTTTGGCAACTATGTCAACTTTGATCTCTGTCAATGATAATGACATACAACAATAAGTAAATTAGATGGACTGTAAGTATATTGAGACATGCTTTAAAATTCACACAACTGACACATCAAACAAGTTTTTTCTTCCTTAGTATATATTTCAATTACTGCTTTGAAAAAACATGACAATACATAGTTGTCATGAATCTGGGGTTTTGCCAGAACATCCAGAACAATATTTTGAACCCAAATCCTGATATGTAAATCTAAAAATTGACAATGTTTGACTTATGACATTTAACCATCCATATATTCCAGATATTTAAATATTATGTTCATATGGGACTAGCTGACCTGGAAAACTTAAAAGAGCCTTAGAATCAATAAATATTCTGTTAAATAAAAAGAGTTAAAGTTAAAGTTCAATAAAAAACAAGCTAATACATGTGACAAAAGCTACAATAATGTAACAAATGAGTTTTAGGTAGGGAATCAATAATACTTCATGCCAATTCAGATCCCTCATCCTTTTTGGATTTCAACTTGCCGAAAGAATGTGCCATAAAAGTCTATAAAACAATTCTATCTGACTTCAAAGAATGTGAAAATTTTGGCGAACCAGATCATAGATTTCTGAACAGAAAAGGAAGACAAGTTTCCACAAGGAATATAAGTATTTGGGCTGAGAAGGAAATGACAAACTTGATGCTAATGCAAGAGGCTGGAATACCTTGTCCAAAAGTAGTAACACTTCGAAAACATGTATTGGTGATGGAGTTTATTGGAAAAAACCAGATACCTGCTCCAACATTAAAGGATCCTAGAAAGTTAGACATTGATTGGAGAAATGCTTATGAACAGGTAATGTATTGCTACATATTGCAACATATAATCAATTTTAGCTTTAATTTAATGAATAACAATAATTGTATTATATTATGGTAAACTATAAAAACCTTATAAGTCAAAATTTACAACTTTCGGAGAGCAAAAAAACTTCTAGTACCTACATATTTTTTCTTTCTGAGGATTTATTTAAATATTACTTTGGAAAAATACATACCAAAACATAGTTTCCATGAATCTGGGGTTTTGCCAGAACATTTGGAACAATATTTTCAACCCAAATCCTCATTAATCTAAAAATGTCCAATTTTTGACTTATTAGATTTTGTCATTTAAATGTAAATGTAGAAATTTGAAAAATTGTGTGTAATGTTACTTAATTGTATTGTAAGTCTATCAATATTCTTTTAGGTGATTGAATATATGAAAATTCTTTTTAACAAGGTAAATTTAGTACATGCAGATCTAACCGAAGATAATATCTTATGGTATGAAGGCAAATGCTATTTTATTGATGTCAGTGAATGTGTAGAGAGTAGCCATGAAAAAGCAATATTATGTTTATATAGAGATTGTATCAATATAACAGATGTAAGTAGTGGTAATTTTCCTCACTGTTTGTGGGAAAAAACTGCATAGTTTACACAAAAATAATATGTTTTTTTAGTTTTTTTCCAAGAAAGATGTACCAGATGTGGCCACACCAAATGGGCTGTTTAGTTATATAACAGGCTTTGATTTTCACGATAGGGCTGCTCTTCCTGAAATAAAAGAATCTCTCAAACTGAAACAGAAACCACATCCATTCCGTACTCCCCCGATAGAACTAGAATATCATTTAGTTAAACAACAAATTAAAAAGAGTTAGGAGATTTATAGTAATGTTAAAAGTGTCTTTAAATTTTATTGTTTGGCTGTGAAAATTTGTATTCTAGTCACCTGAAAAGCTATTTATTAGTTTTAGTATAATTTTTTTCAATATATTTTGCATTTTTAATTTTATGTATTTTATTTGACTTTGAATATTTCTATTTATATATGTGTATATATATATATATATATACATATATATATATATATATATATATATATATATATATATATACATATATATTAATATTTTACACTAGCCACATAGCCACTAGCTAGGTTATTGTGCGTTTTTCACCACCAAAATTGCAATCTGCTGCTTCAACTCCAGTAAAAATGGTTGGATTCTGAAACCCTTACCATAACCAAATTTGTTAATGTGTTTTTGGTGGAGTCGAATGTTCAGTACTTTGTGTGTTTTTTTTTTCATTGATTAAAAAAAGAAAAGAAAAAATAAAATAATCATTTTTTTTTGCTTACCACATGATCTCTCATAGTAGGATCAAAGTAGGATACTGAGCAAAATAAATTTTGTTCTCGTCGGCTGGGCATCTGAGTGGTCTGGCCACATGTTTGTCGTACATGGTCTCGATTGTACAGGTTCCGCGATAGTGTCGTAGCGTAGTGTAAGCGGCTGCGTAAAAGGTCGGACGGGCCTTTCATACTTATTCATTTAGTTTTAGTGAAAGCATTGGTATTTAGTGAAACTTGTACAAAGAATTTAGTGCGATGGCTGGCGTTTTTTTTTAAATGGGGTGTGCATTCCCAGGTGTATATTGCCGTCACACAAATACTCCTCTTTTTCATCTTTTGATCTATAAATATATAATATTTATGGAATCCTAACAACCCACTAAAAATAATAATAAACTTAGTAAGTACTAAAGTTAGACAATCCTGACAAGTTACAATACACCCTGACATTTACAGAAGTCGACAGCCTGCATAACAGAATATTTTACAAGAACTACTTATTTCGGGTAATAATATATGGCACACAAGAAAATATTAATAAATTAGATTGAAAATAGAAATGTTTCATTTATTTTATAAACCTATAAAAATATAAATAAATTTAATATCATAAATGTGTAAATCCTTGGGGCATATAAAGCTTATTAAACTATTTTCTTTCTCCAATCAGGAACTCTCAACTTTGGTAACTTCTTTAATGGAATAACTTCTTCAAAAGGATATATAGTGTCGTCTTGAACTCTGTTTCTCCATTGTTCTGTCGGTCTCAGTAGTCGATCTGGATCTCTTTTGGCGATTTGACTTGATTTACTCCTTACTGGTTGGAGAGTCTCTAGGCGCTTCTTATGCTGTCTCATTTTTAGAATATAGTAGTCATCTTGAATTTGATATTGTTTGATCAATTTGTTAGCTTCTGCAGCTTTTCTTTTCCTTTCGTTCTCTTCTTGTTCCTTTTTTCTTTTTGTATATTCCTGGTCTAATAAATTTTTTGCAGCTTTCCATTCACCTACTATTCTTTTCATTTCTTCGTTTCTTCTCTTTCTCATCTCCGCCATCTCTCTTCTCTTTTGTTGTTCTATCTCTTCTATACTTAGATTATTCCTCAACATTTGTTCTTTTTCTAACTTCCACTGCAAGAGTTTCTCTCTCTGATTTTCCGATTTATTAACGAAAACAGGTTTTTTAACAATATCGTTTATCAGATTCGCCACTGTACTTGGTTTCGGTTTGGTTTTTGATTCTTGCCACCTTTTAAGAGCTTCCTTTTTGTTTCTCTTAAGAACCATATATTGTTTATACCACACTTCATGTTCTTGAACATCTTGTATACTTTTATCTGGTAGTACCTCGTTTATTTTTTGGGAAACTATTGATACATCCTTAAATTTGTTTCTAAACTTAATGAAGAGCTGATGGTCATCTTTATCCCAGCCGTTTTCATGACCCCCACTTCTTTTGACGAAATCTATGAACTCTTTCATTTCTACACACTTCAAATTACTATACGGTCTTTTATAATCGGTTTTTATACTAGAAGGTTCTTTAAAATTAACCGGTTCCGACCACTCAAACATTTTTTCTTTGTAATAATCTAGATCTTGATTTATATCAATGTACTCTATGTCTAAAGCTTTTAGTTTCATTTTACTATTTATCAACAAACTCTGTATCAAATCTTGGATCATAATCATCTCGTGTTTAAACTTTTTCAAGTCAGTGTTACTTACAGAACTATTACACTTTAGAAACTCAATTTTTGACTGTAAATTTCCTGCAATTTCATCTACGGTAATACGTATACTTTCTTTGTCTCTTCGCCTGTCTTGTTCTTGTTCTACATACATATCTGGAACATATTTATAACTGGGAAACTTCCTGAGGTGATCTATAGTTGTAGATATAGATTTCTCCAAACATTGTTGAAAACAAACTAATTTATTTAATTCAGTTGTAGATATTAAAGGCATTGTGAGTTAAAAATCAATTTTGTTTGTATTCGTTGTAAATCTCCATGGTTTCGAAATCAAACTTGTATGTATGTAAGAGATGTACAGTTATTTTTAAACTGAAATATGTTTCTATACAAGGGTGATTCACTTTCTAATATTAATAATTTAAATTTTCGATTGCAGTGAATTTTTTTTTAATATTGACGGATTATTAAGTAAGCTAAGTAGAAGTAGTGAAATTTTGTTTCTAAATATATTATATCTTTACTATAAAACAGAGCAGTATTTGCAATTAAAATTTAGTATTATTTATAAAAAATATATTTTTTTACAATTTTTAGTTTTCATGTTTGCGCCATCTCTCGTATGAAGGTTACACTGTGTTACAATAAAATCAAAACCTTGTAAATTTTTCGATAGGTAGCGAAAGATTGAATTGGCATGACAGTGACAGTGACAGATGACGATAATGTTTTTAAAATGAATTGAAAATTACTTCTTGGGTATTTATTAGTAATTTATTATTTATATTTTTCGCGTTTACAATATATCTAAATAGTAGATTGTATAAATAATACTGAGATAACCTAGTTATTTACCAAACAGATTTAAAAATAATCAATTGTTTAAGTAAGAGAAACAGGTGGTTGTATTTGCCAACTCACAGAATATGTATTTTGAACCTGATCCTGAACTCAAAAGAAACGTTATTCACAATCTCAACGAAGAATATGGCAAAGCTTTATTAGATGTTAACAAATGCCTAGAACTTCGGAATAAATTATTGCAAGAAAGAAAAGAAATAGAAGAACAGGTATGTCTACAATTTCTATAAAATCTTTGATGTAATACATTTTTTCCTTGTTATTTTCAGTTAGATATTTCCAATTCAAAGTTTACAATAGGTGCCAGCATAAAAGAAGGCGAAGTGTTTGTTCAAAATACTGCAGATGTAGTAAATAGGTCAAATGAAGTGGTGTCAAAAATAAGGACTGACTTGGAAGAAATTCAAGAAGTTAGAACAGAAATAAAGAATTATTTTGATAAATTAAACGCCTTGCAATGTACTCTACAATATTTTAAAGTTGTTCAACATATAGAATGTTTAAGGTAAAGTATACACTCATATCTAAATTATTATCCTAATCTATTACAATGCACAAATCATGTATTACAATGAAAAATAAGAGAGCAATAACACAAACAAGAATTAAGTGTAAACAAATACAAAACAAGCAAATTCATTAAGTAAAAAGAATGAAAATGAAAAAAAAACTCAATTTATTTGCCACAGAACTTAGAAAAATGTGGTTCCACTCTCAACAGAATTTTTAGTATATGTATAATTCTATATTTATAATATATTATTTCTTTTTGTTTTTTAATGTTGTTTCTTTTGTTTTATTGACAAGTGTAGGTTTTTAATATCAAATTCTTACTGCTTTTAGCGATGAGTTACAAATAGAAGTAGGAAAGAAAGATGATGAAAGGTGTGTAACAATTTTTGCAAACTTAACAGAAATAAGTAGGAACCTAGCAGATTTTTGTGGGCAGAATTTAAGGAATTACCTAAAAGATAATATTTATTTTTGGCATAATATATTAAAAGAGAAACTTGCAAAGTAAGTATTTTTGATTATTTACTATAAAAAATCTGTTTAGTTAGAGATGATATTGGATATTGCAAATTGTTAAATGGAATCTCTTAATCTTTTAATTAACTTTAATAAACTTATGATCTTGTTATTTTTAGAGATTTTGATGAAGTTCTGAAACTGATTAAATGGCCATTTGTAAGTGCAAATTTCTCTTTGGTTCTACCTTTACCTACACACATTCAGAAATTACAAACTGTTTGTGAGTTTTTGCTTCAGATAGAAATTCCTAGTGAGAGCAGTGTTCCTGTAGTAACTACTGCATTGTTGTCACATTTCCAACCCCTATGTCTACCCATACATTTATTAGTACAGCCATTGAGGAAAAGGTTTATATATCATTTTTATGGAGCAAGGCAAACAAATAGGGTTGATAAACCAGAATGGTGAGTTATTGTATGGTTTTTTAAGGAGGTGCAGACTTATTTTATAGTCAAAAAGACATTTTGTTTTTTCAAAAACAATTTTAAAATTTTAGAACCATTGTAATAATATCAAATATTTTCTTTTTTAAGTAAACATAGACATGCATACATTTTCAAAACAATTTTTTTTTATGAAAGTTTTAGATTTTGATAACAATTTTATGTAAGCCATACTTATGTGCAAATCCTGAAAACCATATTTAGATCAATTGAATTTAGTTAAGAATTTGATACTTTTCATGAAGTCTACAACTGTTTTTGTGTTTTTACTGGTAATTTCATAATCTTGAGAATCAAGTGAACATAATATTTCCCTAAAAAGTTTCATTTGGTCTAAATTATATAAAAATCAGTTTATATTTAACTGATATAATCTAAAAAATTGTTTTTAGGTATTTAACTCAAATTCTTACATGGATTAGAGATCATCAAGACTTTGTAGAGAAGTATATACAGCCAATAATTGATAAATTGGGATTGTTACATATTGAAGCTAAGGTAAATAGTCCAATAACTTTTAAGGGTAACATTTTTAGAAAAATTGTTAAAATATATGGTACCAATATTTCTTAAAAACAATATTTTGGCTTGTATTTAATCAATGAGATCTGATTTTGCTTCAAAATATTGTTTACTTCGAAAAACTACAATTGAATTAGTTTGTCTTTTTATTTCTTAGATTGTCTAAAAAATAAATAAATCCATCAAATCCCACAAACCAAGCTTATCACCTAAAAATGGAAATTTTGCTTTAAAAGTCCCAAAATAATATTTCTGTGTAAAGATAATATATGAGGGTTGTCTTTTTAGTTTTGTATATAAACATAAAGAAAAAAATATATAGACCTAAAGTATTTAATTGCTTTTCAAAATATGTCCCACCAAGATCGATACACTTTTGCATATGTTCAAACCAATTGGTAAAACAGTTATTCCAGTCTTCAGTTGACACCTGCAAAATCTCTGTTGTAAACGCATCAATGGCTTCTTCTGGTGACTGGAATCACTTCCCATGCATTGAATTTATGATCTTTGGGAACATGAAGAAGTCATTGGGACTTAGGTTGGGCCTATAGGGAGGATGGCTTAACAATTAGATTTTTAAAGCTCCAAAAATTTTATTGTCTTTTGGGCAGTGTGAGCACTTGCATCATCCTGATGTAGGATGATTCGCTGTTGTGTGTTGCATTGTGGGAGTTTCGCTATAACTTCTGGTGAACAAAACGATTATATACCAATCAGAAGTAACCGTTCTTCGATTTTATAAGGCAATTGTTGCCGCATGACCAGATTTTGACAAAAACGTTGCAACCATTTTCTTTGACTGGAATGGATCACTTGGTTCGTTTTGTTGGTTTTACCTCATTGTGTAACATCCACACAGCAGATTGGCGTTTATTTACCGATTCGTAGGAGTAAATCCAAGATTCATCGCCACTAATAATACTATAAAGGTTTTTTTGAGCTTCCTTTGTTGCTTCAATGTTTTTCGACATCAATTGATGCGAACCGTTTTTTGCCCTTCTCTGAGGGATTCAACGGGAAACCAACTTGGTAACACCTAGTTCTTCATGTAGGATCTTTTGCATCGAGCTCTTTGAAATGTTATGTCCCGGTATGTCTAAAAAGACAAACCTCATATTTATGGGTATATAATGGTTATCTTATATAGTGTTTAATTTCCCAACATGGTTTCAGCTAGAATTCATCAGGGGACTGGTTCAAATCGCAGTGGAAAAACTGTTTTCAGACCTACCAAATTTGCAGTTTGATGATTTCACATTTTCTCATTCAATAGATGAAGCTCTAGGTTTTGATAAGGAGTTGAGGGAAACATATGAGTATCCCGCCAATCAGCCAAGTATTTTGGTGGTCCTGACACAGGCACAAGTCTTCATTAAATGGTTAGCTATGGAGAAAAAGTGTAAGTGTTTTAATGTTTTATTTGACAAAATTTTTATAGACAAAATGTTTTTGGGGTATTTCGACATGCAATTTTCTTTTTTTTTAGATGCCACTGAAAAGATGGATGCTATGTTACCACCAAACTCCATCGAAGCTTTTGATCCTCTCACATCAGATGTAGAGGACTTGAAGATCACCACATGCGCAGACGCGTTCATCACTCTCCTACAAACCATCACAGAACGTTATGAGTCGTTGTATCAACCAGGCCACAGATTACAGTTCTTGGATTTGCAACTGGAACTGCTGGACGATTTCAGAGTGAGATTGCTGCAGCTAGTCAATGCCGAAGAAGGTGATATTATAGAATCCAGAATACCTGCTATTGCCAATAGTATTTATTATATTGAGAATGTATTAATCGACTGGGGAACTACTGTAGTAAGTATCTAACAATATTTTCTTTCTTGTAAATATGCCTTGTAAATATTTACTACAGAATTTTTCAGCATTACTTAGGACTTTACCGGTACAAAAGCCAGCTAGAAATCGACAAACAACCATCATCACCTGCTTTATCAGATTTTGATGATGACCCAACCTGTGATAAAACCGATACAGTCTTCGCAGAAACATTGTCTCTCTACACACATATGCGCAAAGATCTTCTGCACACTCTTGCAGAAACTGTTATAGCCGAGGTGAAGCTCAGAAGCAAGTCATATCGATGTGAAAGGTACATTTAACATTTTACAATAATAAAACGTAACTTTTTAGTTGATTCCAGAAGAAAATAACGTTTTTTTTTAATTTTATATTTAAATAATATTTTACACTGTCTTTAATGTAAATCTTGAACATAATTTTTGTTATTATTTTTATTTTTTTTTTAGTTGGCTGATAATGAAAACAGAGAAAGAATTTCGCAGCCTCTCCTTAACGCCTACGGCATGCCCGATGTTTGAGATTCTCTCCAAGCGCCTCCACCAGCTGCAAAAGAGCCTTCAAAGCCAGATCTTTGTGGCGGTATGGAGATCAATAGCCCAACAGCTAGATTCATATCTCTTCGAAGATTTGGTTCTAGACAATCGATTCAGTGTTGGTGGTGCTCTTCAATTCAAATTTGATATCACAAGGAATTTGATTCCGTTATTTTTGCAATTCAGCGAAAGGCCGCAGAACTATTTTACTCAGTAAGTAACATAATTGTAATAAAAAATTCCTTTGCCTTCATTTATCGTAAGTTATACATGACCCAATTTATGACAGACAAAAAATATCTGAACTGTGATCATTTAGAAGTTGTGTACTGTATTGTTATTGTTTCAGCTGACATATTACTGAGTTGCGCCAAATGTAGGCAACACATTGTTCTTTTTGCAGTGTTATATGCTTACCGGGTGATAAAAAGCCAAATGTGGCATGTTTAATCTCTTAAAAATTGACAAAAACCTTCTTCTGACTGTTAAAGAATATGCGTTGAGATAGAAGAAATCTCATTTTATATGATAATTTCAATAATTTAACTGGTCTACTTTTAAACTGTTGAAATATTTTGGCAAAGATTTGGGTTCTAAGAAAAATGTAACATTGCCAGCGCGTATTATTCACTTGAAGTTATCTACAATGTTGTAGTTAATATATTTCTCTAACGGTAGATAATGTCTGCGATCAACAACATCATCGCAAATTACGGCGATGTAACTGGCACCAACGCCATTGTTCGAGTAGCAATTTTATTGTCTGTTATCTGTACGTCGGTTTCATAAGCGCACTTGCAGAGGTTTCATAAAGCAAAGAACAGAATTGTTTGTAGCATTGTTACTAGTGAAGGAGTTTTTACGTTGACTTTTTGTGAATTGTGAGTAATTTAGTTTAATTCAATTTGGTGACAAATAATAAATATTATTGACAGTAGTATAGTGAACCGTGTATCAAAAAGAAACTTCACAATTTAACATGCGAAGAATAAACTATGATTGGAAATGTGTTTGAAGGACTTCGAGCTAGAGAACAAAATATGAATGTAAGCCACGTAGTTACATTATGTAGTATTTTGACAAAAGTTTCCGAAGCTAGTGTGTACAGGGTAATTAAAACAGACGATTAAATAAACGATAATAATGCTTTGAAGGTTGAGACAAGAGGAATGGAACAAATAAAATTGGATGATACAACCAGACAGGCCATTCGTCGTGCAGTACATGAATTTCATTTCAAAAACGAATTACCAACTATAAAAAAATGTTTCTTCTCTTCAATCTAATGAAAATATTTCAAAAATATAAAGACGTGTTTTGTTAGGTACTTTACGTGAAATGAACTTTAAAGGTATTTCAAGAGAAAGAGGTATAGTACTCCTATTGAAAAATAAGAAATTATATTATGGCGAAGAAAGTATCTGAAACAAATAACCGAATTTCGAAGAGATGGAAAAAACATATACACATGAAATACGGTTAAATGAAAGACATACTGTGACAAAAATACGGCAGGATTTAAATGTGAAAAGCAAACGACAAGCTTTCCTAACTGGATTGTCGACAGGTTTAAAAGCCCCATCCGGAAAGGGAAAACGCCTTATTATTAGCCATATTGGTAGATATTCAGGATTTGTTGAAGGATGTTTAAATGCATTTCTTTTTAAAAAACTGGAGATTACCATGAGGAAATAGGTGCAGATCATTATGAAAAATGGGTTTCAGATATTCTGTTAAAAATCGAACCAGGATCTGTTATTGTTATGGATAACGCTCCATATCACTGCCAGCGTGTAGAACATTTATCAACCACTAAATGGAAAAAAGCCGAGATTGCGGATTGACTTACTAAAAAACATTAAATTCGATAAAAAAATTTTAAAAATTGAGTTACTAAACTTAGCACGGTGTCGTTAAGATAAATATATTAAATAAGTAGTAGATGAAATGGCGCGAGAACAAGGCGTAATTGTAGTTCGATTGAAGCTATACGTGAGTTAAACCCGATAGAATGTATGTGGGCTCAAATAATAATCATTATGTAAAAAATCTGCTTAAGTGTCTTCAGCCATGTGATCTTACAGTCATGAATAAAATGTATCGAGCATCTAGTGAAAGAAGAGCAGAATATGTGGAACGTTGATAACTTCATTGAAATTACCACGGAACCAGTAGTTGTGGTTCTAGGCGAAGATACTACTGATGAATCTGAAGATGATTCAGATTAGATTATATATAATGTTAGCTTTTATTTGAACATGTTTTTTATATTTTATGGAAATAAATATTCAGTGAAGATGATTCATTTATTACTAGTACTGTTTCGTACCTATACTTGTTTAAGTACTTAAGTTTCAGTTTTGCCTGTGCTAAAAGTTACTGGACGACCCGTTTTCTAATTCATTAAAATGTCATTAAATCTCATTTGACAATAGGAATTAAATTTAATCCTTAAAACAGTCATGGGTTTATTAATTTACACGGATAAAAGGCTTTTTCCAAAATATATATTTAACAAAGACTAGTTTTCTTCATTTAAGCATCTATAAAATAAGAAAATAATTTTTATGACAATCAATTCGTTCTAAAATCCTGATTATTTTTTTAATAAAAACCGCACGCCTTTGACTCGTCGATTTCCTTTCCCCTCAAACCCACAAATGACTACCTTGAAAAGATAAGTCAGTTTGTACAATTTTGGTAAGGTCCATTCGCTCAGCTCGGGCATATTTTGACAGATTCATAGCTGGAAACCTACAACACAGAAGTTCCTATCTCACAGTATTAACAGCTTAAATAAACTTATTACAGACTTCGTTCATTGAAAAAAAAAAAGAATTATTATAAATAATGGAAGTGTATACTAAACCCATAAAATTTTGGGTAGTATATATTTAAAAAATATATTTCAGTTGTTATAATTTAACATATTCCAGTAAATATTCGTATTAATCAAGCTTATAATTTTATTATTGGTTATTATACATTAAATGGTGTAAATAAATAAATATTGATTGTCAGTAATTCATAATGTTCTACTATTTAATTTACGTTTGTTTACATTAATATTGGATGTGAGCACGTCTGTTTTGTTGTATAGTAATTTCCAGGCACTAGTCAGTCAAAAAGTAACTAACTTCGCAAAAAAAAATAATTACTAAATTCACTAGAGAGTTCGGATTGGGAATAGCGAACCGATTATACTGTGCTGTAGTGTAGTTAACATTTGAGTTGTGATTTAGGTCAGGATAATTTACGACTTATGTTTAGAATTTTTTTTTGTTTTGTTTTCTTCTACTTCTACTACTACTTCTACTTCTACTTTCGATTTTCCTTCTTTAATTTAAATAGCAAGGTATATTTTTTTAAATTTATAAAAATGAGTGATGAAATAAAACTATAATCTCAATTTAAAAGAAACAACGAAATAAAAAATTAAATTAAATAAAAATTTGTGGGTACTTTAGTTTTTAAAATTACTAAAAGTTTTTTAATGTTTTTAAATTCAAATTAAAATAAAAGAAAAAGATATTTTTTTGTAAACAATCACATCTGACAGCTAAACAGTTGTCAAATTCGGTTGGATGATACCGCGCAAGATGAGTGTAGATAGTTACCCTCTCAGAAGCAGGTTTTTCTAGATTTATCGATACTAGTGATACTTTTTTTGCTACACTTTTCAATGGAATAGAGTGGTATAGCACTACACCTTGCAAAGGGATGACTTAGTGTAGCACTTCTACACTTTTTGGAACTAGTGTTACACCAGAAAACAAAGGAACAGATCTAATAAATTTCATTGTGACCGAACGCAACCAACTATATACATTCTGCACTATATGTTGTCTAACTTATAGAATAGAAATATGCTTTATTGTCACTGAAAATTGTATAATTTTATGGACAAAGGTTACAAAAAGTCAAAAAATAATATCAATTAAAATTTGCTGAATTTACATAAATGGTCAATATCACAAAATAAAACAATAAAATAAACAATTCATTGCAAAATTTAAATAAATTACAAATTGCATAATAAAATCTTACGAACTAATAAGTTCAAGTTTCTGCATATATCAAATATAGATAAAAGTACTTCATTTACTTGTACTTAAAAAGTACTGTAATTTCTTAATTAATTATTCATTAAGAAACTCTTTTACTGAATAATATGGTCTTTCAGATAGATAGGCTTTTGTCAATTTACGGAACTTAAGGAAAGAAGTTGTAGATGTAAGTTGCAAAGGGAGATGGTTATATAGTTTTTTTGCCGAATATAATATAGATTTCTTTACTATCTCATTGGACAGGATGGGTAAATAAACATTAAAGGTTAAATTTCCGGTGCAGTAGTCATGATTAGGTCTTACTGGAAAAACATGTAGGTGTTTACGAATTAAGAAAACTGTTTCTAAAATATATAATGAGGGAAGAGTTTAAAAAGATACCGTGTTGCTCTTTTTTGTAATTTAAAAATAACATCAGATTGGTACTAGAACCCCAAAAAGGAAGGCCATATCGAAGATGAGACTGGAACAAAGAAAAATATGTTTTTGGAAGATGCTAATATGATTTCCTTCGAAACAGATCTTATTGCATAGCAGGCTGAGGTTAGTTTCTTACTTAACAAATCGATATAAAGGGACCATTTAAGGTTTCTGCCTGTAAAAATACCAAGAAATTTTACAGAATCGACGATACTAATCTGGGACTGTTGTTAAGAATCAAGGGTTAAAGAGCTCCTTTATAGGATAATGCTCCACATTAAAAGAGAGTAAATTAGAGTCGGACCAAGTTTTTATTTTAAGTATATCAGAAGTTATAGTTGCACGAAGAGTTGCAATATTTGAGGTTCTCCAGGTGATACTATGGTATCATCAGCAAAAAGAAAAAAAAATCCATTGATTTTTAAATTAGTAATCTCATTTATAAAGATAAGGGAAAATAGAGGACCCACTACTTAACCTTGTGGTACTCCATATACAATGCTTTTGTGACTAGAGTTAGTATCATTTGCTCTAATTAGTTGTTTCCTTTCCAAATTGACGCAACATTGTTTCGCATCGAGCGCTTCAGTATTTAACTATCCCCACCCTTAAAGAGAACATAATTAAATTATATTTCATTTTTAGAGTCATCGAGTCTTGCAATTTACTCAATTTGAGTAAAGGAAGTGCCTTATTGTTGCGGGAAACTCTACTAGCTCTGGAAGGAGCTACCGGTATTGAAGACACACGAGGAAAAACGTTGAAAGAGATAGGCGTCAGTTATTTCACACCGAAAATGGCTGTTAGGATATTAAACCAAAGGGCTGATATAACCGTCAATAGAATAGTCATAGATTAGGTACCAAATAAGTCAATTTTATAAATAAGTCAACATATTTTGTGAAATTTTTCTTTTATATAAAAAATGTAACAAATAAAGAAAAATTTTACAAAAAAAAAGGACTTTGCTGTCCATAGGCATATTTTTGTTAAATAACAACTGTAGATAAAAATGTTTGCAGGACAAAGTAAGATATTAAATAAGAGTTGGTATTTTTTGTATTTATTGTAATAAATTAAGAGTTTTTGTTAATTCATTTTGTTATTTAATTGTTTTTATGTAACTATTTTATTAATAAAGTCATAAAGTAACCATATTTCATTTGTCTACTATTCGTGGATACCAATAGGAAGCTATGTAGGTAAGATAAGTTATTATATTTGAGAACCCTAGAAGTAAAGGGGTATAAGTGACATTTTTGAAAATATGGAGAAAACTGCATCGCTGAACTGACAATATTTCATTCTATTTGGAGGTAAAGAGGTCTAAGCGATAAGTCAAACAGGTGCTGCTTTCTAGCGGTGTTACTTAGCCTCCAAACCAACTATGAGTAGGGCTTGGAAGAGAAGAGATACAAGTGCACTTGTACCCCTTTTCCACTGTGTCAGACTGTTAGTTGAGTTTGTTATCATATTGGATGGGTAGTGTTATAAACTACAGTGTTTTTAAGAAGAGTTCGTTTCAGATTCGGAGGAGAGATGTGGAAAAAATACTCCTAAAATAGCAAGAAATTCAGGTAAGCTTAAATGGATAAAAAACACAAAACTCATGAAGCAAAAAAGTTACGAGAATTTGAAAATCATCATTGTAGGAATAAATGTACCAATAATATTTTACAAGAACAAAGACTCAATTTTTAAAGAGTATTGGGCACTGGAATTTCCAAACAGCTTTTCTAACTCGATCTATACAGACTGAGCCTATAATAAGAAAAAAAAGTTAAATGCAGTTGATGTAAAATGTAGATGAAAGCAAAAAAAGTTTTTATAGGCGTGTCATGCATAGACAAGGAGGAAAGAAATCACCCCCGAAGAAAATTTCTGAAAGGGTAATTGAAATCATAAAAGAGCATATTATTAAGTTCCCTAGTTACCTACACAAGCCAGTCACTAGAAATAAGACTACGAATAGCGTGTAACTTCCTCAGGAGTGTAATTTGAAAATAATGTACAAACTTTGTGATTTTTGTAAGGAGGAAAAATAGGAAGAACCTGTTAAGGAAAGCTTTTACAGGAATATTTTTAATACCTTAGTTTTAAAAGGGCAAGCACAGACACCTGTGAAAAATGTGACAAATTTCAGAAAAAAATAAATTATGGTTCGGCAGAAGAAAACGCTTTAGCTCAGATAAGAGAAAGATTTTTAATTGTGTAAGGTGGAAACCATATGAACAGCAAAACATGAGTGTCATGACCTAAATGATCCAACTTAGGGGTCCATAACCTACAGACTGGAACGACCCATTTCTTTATGTGTCACGAATGTAAGGCATCACGTGAATGTCAGAAAATATCATCTTGTCTCCTAAAATATATCAGAAGCCTTCCGTCATCTGTGAAACACAAAACTGCATTTAGCAACCACTGTGGAGGCCAAAATAAGAGTCACCTGACAGTCAAATTTTAGCTCTACATTGTCAGAAAATATTCAAAGAGTAGATCATCGCTTTTTTATAAGTGGTCATTCTTATAATGAGTATGGCTAAGACTTTGGTTTGATAGAATTAGAAAAGAAGAGAACCAAAAAGGACCTGTATGTACCTCAACATTTTATGGAGCTAACAACTTCTACAAGTAGAAAGTTTTTTACAGTACAGATGGAAAATGACGATTTTTTTGGACTTGGTCTCGTACTTTTTTTTAAGGCTATAATATACAGGTGACGTAGCAGCGCGTCCCCTGCCTTAACCACCTATACATATATTCTAAATGGGGTTGACGAGTCGTTTGAATTTTTACTACTGATAGTATCTTGGACTTTGACGCAAAAAACAAGATTTTTTTTTGGAATTCCCAATCATTCATAGCATTGTAAAGACTTGGTCTTATACCGCTTTAAAATCGACAAAAAGATGGTATATATCTATATTAAACTCTTGAGCTTTTTCGAGAATTTTTTCTAGTGATCTGGTTAATAGCTAAAAGACCACGCCTAAAATCTGCCTGATAATTCTTCTAGGGACTCTTCGATAAGGCATTAATCTCTCATGCGAGATGTTTGACAATGTATGCTGTATCTAGAAAAGTAATTCTGCTGTAATTATTGCATTCCATTTGGTTTCCCCTTTCGTTAACGGACATACTAAACCTAAGATTTGTGGTTTTTTTTTTTAGATTTTTTATAGATATTCATTCATTCATTCATTTCCTTTACCGAAAGGAGTTCCACAAATTCCTCATTTCGGTACTAAAACAAGACAAGAAAGTCTAATTTAATTTATTTTACAGTTTAGTAATTAAATTGGATATTTTCAGTTTCATACTACATTACAATAAGCTTTGTTTATTTTTGGCTAATAAATTGAAGTAAAATCAAAATATATTTCAATTTAAATAAAACTTAGTACCTATCAATTTTTATATCTAAGCAAAAATCCACTATTTTGTAGACTAACAATTAAACAATAAAATATATCAACCAATCTTTATTATCATAATAAATTATTACTTTAACAAATTCGTAATATTCAGAAGTTCATGAACATTTCAACACCGATTAAACTTCCATATCAACCACCGCCGAGTCGTAGAACTAAATTTTCTTATTTTGTGGTTGGAACTTCCTGTTAAGGGTCGATCGCAGTTCCTTTTAAGTAAAATCGGGCATTGGCTAAAGTCGGAAACAACCAAAAAAACTGATTCATAATAAACGTTTAAAATTCTATTAATAAATTTAATGTTAAAGTAACCATGTAAAGTGTTTAAATAATTTTCGATAAAAAAATTTTTAAACGATATTTTTAGAAAGATTTTTATTGTAAAACATAGGAGTAGATCACTTTCACTTGAATTTACAATAAATTGTTGTAAATAATTGATAAAACTAATATTGTAACTAATACGGCAGCCATCTTGCCGTTATAATCTGTGTACGCAGTATCAATGTATCTAGCTTTTTTGATTAAATTTCTTTGGTAATTATCATCATTTCTCACACCTCGCCGTTTTTTTCTAAGATTATCTGATTATTTTCGTCCAACTAGACACATTGTCAGAAAAATGTAATTATATTACTCTTAACTGCACACATAGAGTCATTACAACAAAAACATGATTCATTTAACCTCCATAAAAAGATTAAAGAAGCGGCAGGCTTATATAAACACAAGAACACTGGATTCCTGACAGATAATCAGGGAAACATAGTACTGGAAATAGAGCATAAAAGAGATATTTGGATTAAATACGTAGAAAAAACTTTTGAAGATATACGAAGTAACACTGGTATTACAACAAACCCCAATTGCGAATCTGGACCACCATTTACAGTCAAAAAGCACATCAAAAGCACCAAAGATGGTAAAGCAGTAGGCCCTGATAATTTTCAATCAGAATTCTTAAAACTTATGGACTATGATGGCATAAAATGGTTGACAAATATATTTAACAGTATATATGATACGGGCGTGGTTCCCCAAGAGTGGTTAGTGTCAACTTTTATAAATCTTCCAAAAAAACCCAATGCGAGAAAGTGCGAAGACTATAGAATTATAAGCCTTATGAGCCATTTACTTAAAACATTTCTAAAGGTCATTCACAAAAGAATATATACAAAATGTGAGGAACAACTAACAAGAACACAATTCGGATTTCGTGATGCTCTGGGAACACGGGAGGCCCTTTTTGCTGTACAGGTGCTATTTCAGAGATGCAGGGATGTAAATTGTGACATATACGTATGCTTTATAGATTACCAGAAGGCATTTGACAGAGTTAAAACATGACAAATTAATGACTCTAATTTATCAGAAACATTTACTACAATCAAACGGCCAAAATCAAAATAGAAGACCAGTTAACTGATAAAATTGCAATAGAACGTGGAGTACGACAGGGCTGTATTTTGTCTCCATTGTTGTTCAACATTTATTCTGGATGGGTATTTAAGGAAGTTTTAGACGCTTGTGCGAAAGGAATACTAATAAACGGTGAATGGTTGAATAACATTAGATATGCAGATGACAATATAGTTTTTGCCGATAATCTGAATGACTTACAGATATTAACAAATCGCATAACAGAAGTCAGCAACAGATACGGACTAGCTCTTAACATAAAGAAAACCAAATTTATGACAATTAGTAAAAAACCAATACTAAACGCTCAACTTACAATCAACCAACAGAATATCGAAAGAGTCGAGCAATATACATATCTAGGCACCAATTTAAATAGCCAGTGGGACCACTCAATAGAAATTAAACAGCGAATAATAAAAGGAAAAGCAGCATTCGTTAGAATGAGAACCATTTTCAACAGTCAAGACATATCATTAAAAACAAAATGCCGTCTATTGAACTACTACATATTCACAGTTCTGCTCTACGGAATGGAAGCATGGACACTGACTGTTGCATCTATGAATCGGCTCGAAGCTTTCGAAATGTGGTGTTATAGGCGCATCTTACGTATATCCTGGGTTGACAGAGTTACTAATGTGGAGGTCCTGCGTAGAATGGGGAAAGAATGTGAAATTCTCATGACCGTCAAAAGTAAAAAGTTGGAATATCTAGGACATGTAATGAGAAATCAAGAACGTTACGGCCTTCTCCAGCTGATTCTCCAAGGGAAAGTAAATGGTAAGAGAGGACCGGGAAGAAGACGCATTTCCTGGCTTCAAAATTTACGAAAGTGGTATAACACGACTACCACTGAACTGTTCCGCGCTGCAATAAATAAAGTAAAGATAGCCGTGATGATCGCCAATATCCGGAACGGATAGGCACTTTAAGAAGAAGAAGAACTGCACACAGTATTGAAGACTTGCACGGGGCTTGCATTTTAAACCAAAACATGACAAGGTCAAATACAACATGACACAAATTTAAATATTTATTTCTCAAAGGGACTAAGTTAGTTTACTTAGGTCCTTTCTGCGCTAAACCATTATTTTCTCACATAGAAATGCAAGTAAGGAATAATCGAATTTAGTTCATTTCTGCACCAAACGGTAGGTTTCGGGTCAATAATTAATTTCACATATTGAAAGAAAAATGGCCGAAATAGCACTTAAGCCCTTTGAGAAATAATCGTTTCAATTGTTGTCGGTAGGTCACTCTGAACAAAAGATATCGAATTTTTGCCGCCGAGTTAATACAAATTTTATTTAAAAAATTTATTTCGTGGGAGTAATTGACATTCTAAATCGACGGTCGCTTCAATCGTTGTTTCTGAGAGAACGGTTCATTTTACACAAAAAGTGCTAATTAATATTTTTGTCCAAAATTATCTCAGCTAAATTTGAAACATTTTTTTCTACCGCGTCTAGATTATTAATCTACATAAATCAATTTTTTTCGTTCTCCCCCTACAAGGGGTGGTTTTAGGGAGAAGTCCGAAGATTAGAGAGGCAAACTTTTTTGCATCTTTTTTCGGTCTCAAAATTGACATTCTCAGCAAAAATCAGCTTGTTCGTATAATTTTTAGAGAGCAATCTATACTACTATGCTGACGATTGTAACCGCTAAATTGCATCTAGTGCAATTGATAATCCTTATCCGCTATAGCTCAAATACCACATGATTTATTTTTGGTTTCTACTATTATGGAATCCAAAAAATACTTTTAATTTTAAGAACTAAACATTAAACATTGTTTTTTTTTTCTAATAATTATAATTTAGTGAGTATTCTTTGGAAACAAAAGCCCAATTAGATTGTTTAGAGTAGATATTTTGAACTAATCACCCTATACAATATGCATAAAAAACTCCACTGGCTGTATCGCTTGCCAGAATAGGGAAAGTCACTGCCATTCCATGTTTCCATCGATTGGCAAAAGGTAGTTTTGTCGCCATACCGCGCGCATGTCCACGAATCTACCCTTTTTTCGCTGAATATCGGCAAACCAGCTTCCTTTCAATGGCACACCGAATTTAAACATGTCCCTATACGTTTGATCACACACGAAATAATAAAATAATGCTGAATGAAAAGTATTTAGATGTGATAGCTCCCTGATAAATTTCTTATTATTTTGTTTAGTTTGCGGTTTAGTGGAAAATGTGGTTCGACACCGAACACTTCCGATGTTGCATGTGTCGTAGTCGGTGTTTTTTGGCATTTGCATTTGCAGATTGACTTGGTCAGCTGTTATAGATGGAGTGTTTGTGTTTATTTGTGAAAAACTAAAGAGCAGTCGCGAGTTGTGTGTTAAAATGTATCGAGATAAATGGTTTGACAATACGACTGTGTAAAGGTAAGATCGAAAACACTATTTTGTCTAAAGGAAACTAAGGCACTATTGTCATATTGGAGTTATTTTTGTATTAGAATTATAATTTTATATTAACAGTTATTACTAAATATATCATCGCTCAAAAATAACCTAGGTATCTAAAACAATAAAACTGCTTTGATGTATTGGTATGAGTCTGAGACATGGACAATGAATGCAGATTTAACAAAAGATTTCCTGATTTAAATGTTAGCTTTAGGAATAAAAAGTAATTTCTTTGAATAAACATATAATAATTATTGTTGAATATTTTTTGGTAGAGACACAATCTGTGGGTATTTCAATATTTGTCAGTTCTCGGTTCCTCGTTAATAAAATTGTATTTAAAGTAGTAATATTTTAAAAACTAAAGAAGCTAGAGGTTGCTGAAAGATGTACTTATGTAAATAAGATGGAAAATTCTCAAAAATTTATTTTGATTTTCTTCTCCCTCAGTTCATCCATTTTTATTAATTTTCAAACTCTACAACTGCAATATTAGCGTTTTATCATAGATTTATGTATTTATAATGAAATCGACATAAGTATACAGGGTGCGGTATTAATGCGAGGAAGTCATATTACTCCTTTGTCATACGTGATACAAAAAAAAATATTAAGGTAAAACTTAGAGCATTAGATAGGACCATACTCTAAAAATATTTTCAAATTTTTAGAGCAATATTTTCAGCTCAAACAGCTTGTTTCTAAAAAAACTGATGCGATTCTAAGTGAGATTTGATAATTTTGAGCAGTGTTAATGATTGGTCTGACATTATATTATATATATTATAACAGAAAAATAATAAAATTAACAAGCTATTGATTGCATGTCTTAATTCATAAATTGTAATAATTCTCAAGTTCTAAATTTTAATATTATTTTGAATTAGTTATTAGAATTATAAAAGATAACTGGGCACTATCAGAGACTATCAGCACTATCAAGAATATCTTTATTTTCCCGTTTTTTCAATTAAAATTGATAAATAATTTACGGAGATATTTGCAAAAAAGCAGTTTTTTGCACTAATTTATAAATTTTATTAATTTTTTTATTAACAAAATAAAATGTTATTAATACATTTAAACCTCGAGGAATTACCGTCTTTTAAATTTGTTCGAAATTTCCCCCCGATCGGCCAAATAGTTTAAAAGCTATTTAATTTATTTATCACTGAGGCTAATTATTTAAACTATTGAACTTGCCTATCTATGAATGATACTAGACACATTTCGCAAATTTCATAGGATTCTTCAAGGCTTAAACTATCTCAGAAGTTAAATGCATATTGCGTTTTCATCGAAATTATTTACAAAATAAACGTTTGAAAAAGGGGTATTATTTTTACTTATAAACAATTGTAATAACTTTTATATTTTTCAAGCTACAGACTTGTACGCACAACCATTGGATAGCTGGTAAAAAAACTCACATTAAAAAAACCTTCTATGACCAATAGGAACGAAGTTAGCGACTATTTTTTTAAAAATCGTATCTCCTTTGTTTATAAACATTAAGAAGCAAAATTTGCACAAACTTTGAATGAAAATCTAAACTTTATATAGAAACTTATAGCTATAAAATTCATCAAATTTTTCAAAACTTACAGCCCTTCGAAACAAAGGTACTTTCGAAAGATCGACATAGGAAAGTGGAGGTGAAACTGTTTCGGCTCCGTTTTTTTTTTCGACATTAGAACTTCAAATTGAAACACAGGAAAATTTACATTATCTCGGCATAAAAGCCTTTAGGAAGGAAAACATAAAGCTTTAAATTATTTGGTAGTATATAATTAAGTAATCCAGTTTTATTAATTAAACGTATTGTTTCAAGAACCAACTATGATTGAAATGCCAAATGGTGGTAGTTAAGATTTCTTTCTTAGATGGCGTCGTTAGTTTACTGGTCAAACGGCGTGACTTGTCATCATAGCCTTTTATATAGATAGATTAACAAATTAAGGATCAGTCTAGATTATCATATATTTTTCACAACCATCCTAATCAAATTTTATTTAATTTTGTTGCAGTTATTAATGTTTGGCTAAAAAATCACGAATAACTCACAAATTAAAGCAGTTAGGTTAGGTTAAGGAATGCTTAATAAATAATAAAGTATTATACAAAAACATTTTATTACAATACTAAAATACAGGGTATTGTATTTAAGAAAACTCAGATAATACTCATTCCAATCTTTGATCAACCCTGTATACAAAAATGAAATATTCTATTATGCTAATAATTTTAGACAATAGTAGACTATATTAAAAAATAATCTTTTAAACTACCTCGTTTAAAATTGCCAAAGCTGATATTGAAAAAACGAGAACATCGGGAAGTCCAAAAATGTAAAAATATACAGTGTGCCCTATATTATGTATATTCTGAAAAAAAGATAAGTTTGTTCCACCCCATCAATATGGGTGACACTGTAGATTTTAAAATATTTTACAGTATGCTCTTATCTGTGTTCCATCTTTCATCAAAATCATTTTTTTTGTATCTCTTACGACAAATAAGTAATTGAAATTCTTCGCACTTATGCCGCACCCTATATAAATTAGGATTGCCTAAACATTTTTGATTTCCAGTATTTCTACGAGATAAATATGAACTTTCCCTTTTAATACCCTATTCATCTATGTTTCGATATTTCGGCAATACCTTTCTTATCTGACAGAATTTCCAGTGCTTATAGCAAAATCACGAGGCAAACCACGGAAAGACGAAATAGGATTCAATAAAATCATGATGAAATATAATTTTCTGTTTGAGGGGTCTGCAATATGAAGGTATTTCGCAAATATTGCATTTTCCACATTGTATGTAATACCCAAACAACCTAAATCGCGTTCACCCTTTTGTATAATACAAAGAGAATACATATAAAACTTCCTGGCTTACTGAAGCGAATTTTTCTATATATACATACATACATACATACATACCATACACACACACACACATATATATATATATATATATATATATATATATATATATATATATATATATATATATATATATATATATATATATATCCAATAGAGTCCATAAAAATTCCAATTATTACGAATATCCTTCGAAGCGATGGAAACAAAATTCTAACCTAGTGTTTTGTTGTGCTACATCCTACAACCATTCGCGTTTGCATATTTTTATGTTTAAATCTCTGTAGATAAATATGCTGAACTGTACAACCTTTATTTAAGCTCATTTTTGCGAACGTTCAGCATTTTTCCCAATTTATCGTACAATCTTTGTTAACATAGTGGCCCAATATTTAGGTCATCACTATCACGCTCGGACTAAAGCAGATATCGACTAGGATTAAAATTTTTATATCAGGATATCGCCGCTGCATTCGTTCCTATACAAAGTAATATCAACAAAAAGAGGCAAAATCACCGCTCCAAACGAGCGCTGGGTATGAAAAAAATTGATGAAATATGATGTTTGCCAAATGAATACGGCGTAAAATTTATTTTACTTATACCAACGGTAACCAAAATTTTTAAATACATGTTAGATACAGAGAGAATTAAAATTTCTTAATAAAGAACAAAATGTATATTACTGTTTCTATTATATCGTAAATAAAGTTTAATTGAATGTGTGAACTTTTTCAATTATATCCAGTGTTATCTATTTTTGGATGTCCGCTACAGTTTTCATCAATTGTACTCTTGCGTAGTTCTTTCAATTTTGTGATTCTCTATATTATGAGAGAATGGGAGACTTGGACAGATTTTAGATATACTATCAAAACAAGGATTAGAAAATTAATTTAAGCGCATACTATATTTTACCAAATACAATACATATTAACTAACGTCTAGGCAGTTTTTCATTCTGTTAAAATGATTATAGTCCTTATGGGAGAGTATAACTCACAGAGGTGCTTCTGTCCATAGTCTCTTTACCCTCAAGAAGACTATGGCCAACCATAAAGGAGATAATGGACAATACATTTCGCCAAAACAACCTTTATTCTTAAGAAAAACTAGTATAACATTGTATATTCAGAAACGCATATTCATTGTATATTCAGAATTAAATAAATTATTCCCTCATATCTTGCTCTATTATCTTTAATTGGTGGTGGTAGAACTACTACAATGTCAGTAACACAAACTGTAGCTGTAGGCTCAGAAGTGAAACTGAATCTGTTTGATGGCATATTTTTCTTTAAGAATCTGATCTCACAATCTGTTTGATCCACATTATCAACGACTGCCACAAAATTTCTAACACGTTTTTTCGAAAAAATTTGGTAACAATGTAATCGCCCTTAGAAATTTCTGTGTCTAGCCTTTCTTCTTCTTATTCGAAACTATCATCTCACGAATTATCGTTGTACTCTACTTCATCACTCTCGGAATCCGATGATTCCTCCTGTAAGATTTTCTTCTTAACTTCTTTCTTTTTCTTATTTGCGACTATATTTTTTTCTTTCAAAGATTTCTCAAGTAGATTCTTCTCTGGTGTGTCGGTTGCAATCATACATCGGCCTCTTTTCCTACAACTATTAGAAATTTTTTTAGCAGGGCTTTTGGATAGGGCTGAATAAGTTCTGGAGATATAAAATTATTTGTGTCTTGTAATGAGTTGTTTTTAGGTGGTGTTTGCGGATCTGAAATTTCCTGATCTTGAACCGAACTTGTAGATCCAGAAGCTATATTGTCAGGTATAGGACGATGTGTGACAGATGAAGATAGAAAATCCTCTTCAAAAAATATATTTTTGTCAAATGGAACAATCCCTGTAGATCGAAATCCAGATTTTATATTAAATGGATTAGCTACTCTGTACCAAGACTGAAAACACATCAAAGGTAGATCGTATATGTTCAGGGTTTGTCCAGGATAAGAAAGCATCCATGAATCTGCTGCCTGATTAAAAAAGTTTTAAATGGAACGAAAACAGTTCGATCCAAATTTGTCCATTTGTTCGACGTTGGTTCCGTTTATTAGAAGATTCGTTATTTCTTTGAGTTTTCGATATTCTCATACATTTCGTCTTCTTAACGTTCATTGTTAGACCATACTCTTTTCCATACTCCACTATTCTGGTCATCAGTCTCTGAAGATCTTCAATATTTTCGGCCAAGATCACAGTGTCGTCCACATATCTAATGTTGTTAATGGGAACTCCATTTACCTTTATTCCAGCTGTTTCACCCTCAAGAGATTTTTTCAAGATATCTTCGGAGTAGGCATTAAAAAGAATTGGCGACAATACGCATTCTTGTCTCACTCCACGTCTAATTTCAATTTCTTCTGACAGCTGTTCGTTAACACGTACTTTTGCTCGCTGTTTATAGTATAAATTTGATATGATCCTAAGGTAAGATATACATTGAAGACCATATAGTTACAAACGAAAAAGAGGAAGGCCACAAATGCGATGGTCAGATGACTTGAAGAAACAGGCAGGCCCGAAGTGGATACAAACTGCCTACAATAGAGAGACGTGGAAGAAGGAAGAGGAGGCCTATGTCAAAAATTGGACAGCAAGGGCAGTATAGATATATAGATAGATAGATGATCCTGAAGTCGTTGTAGTCAATCTTTTTTGATTTCAGGACATTCATTAATTGATCATGTCGTACTTTATCGAAAGCTTTATTATAGTCAATAAAACATGCGTATATATCTTGATTGACGTCCAGGCATCTTTGTATCAGTATACTAAGTGAAAAAAGAGCTTCACGCGTTCCTAGACCTTTGCGAAAACTAAATTGTGTATTATTAACGTCTATGTCTAGTTTGTGATATATTCGGTGATGGATGACTTTTAGTAGTAATTTTAGCACATAAGACATCAAGCTAATGGTGGGGTAATCGCTGCATTTGCTTGCGTTTTTCGTTTTGGGGAGACAAATAAAAATCGACGTTAACCACTTTTTGGGTAATACGCTTGAATTATAAATTTGGTGCAAGAGTGTCACTAAAACATCAATATAAAATTTTATAAGTGTAAATAAAACAAAAACTGTAAAGGTTTGTTTCGAACTACCCTTGAATCGAACAAAAATCCTTGACTGAAATCGACGAAGATGTGTTGCGGCATAGAAAGAAAATTCCTGAAAATACGACGCTGACTCATGCTACTGATGCATGGGAAGGAATATTCGATGAGCTATTCTTCGGACTTTTGGCACCGGTGTGACTTTTTCTAAACCTTGTTGTCTTTTATTATCCGCTTGTTTGCCAGGAATTGTGTACTTTTGTGTGATAAATGAGTCGTATCCGACTGGTAACCTAAGTTATGACTAGCGTTCTAAAATCTGCAGGATTGAATCGATTTGTGAGGATGTTTGAATGTTTTCTCAGTATGTCCTTCAGTGGAATTCAGTATTATACCCATTTTATTACGTATTTATATGTCGATAGTTTTCTAATTTAGAAGATTAAGATTTATAATAACGATCTTAACTTTATTTAACTATATAAGAGAAATATCCAGAAATGCATATTCTTATACACGTCCTAATATTTACTCGGTCCGATATAAAACTTCTTGCCCTTCTCTATTACATACCAAGAAAATCTTTTTCCTTTAAATCCCACATCCAATCCCAAGAGGCGCTGGTCGTAACAGTGCTTTATTTTCAGAGTAAAAATTTAGATTGTATTTCACAAGTTTTAGCCAGAAAAATGGCTCGAGTTATGTTGTTTTCTATTTTTCTTTTCTCTTTAGATACGTAAATGTACCATAAATTCCGACGCGACAAGAATTTTGTGGATGAATGTGCAAAAGTTGGTTCAGTGGCGGGAAATGTGATCAAAACATGGAAGATCACATTTATATAACGATTTAAAATTTCTTGTGTGTAGTGTGTTGTCTTACTAACTTTTATGACACTTTTAATTTCGTTTTACTAGTAGTATTTTCTTTATAATACCTCTATGAAAAATAAATCAAATTAGATGTATCCGAGAGCAAAATACTAGTTTAAGAAAAGAATGTCAAAATGAATACCAATATGAAAAATGAAACAATATAGCAAAGTTCATTTAAGTATTATACACAAAACTTATTTGATACGAACTATTTATTTTATTATTATTTTTACTATTATTTTTCTTATTCCATTGCCTGCATCTGTAGGGTCCGTAAGTTGTCTATTCTCATCTCATCATCTATTCTGACTTTCATCTTATTGTTTTGATAGACGTTTTCGATTGTTTTTATAATTTATTCAAGAAGAAGACTAACCTCAAAATTGATCACTTATATGTTTGTTATGCTCGTGATTAATTTCCCTAAATAAATTAAAATAAGTAATTAATAGTAACTATTTTCATACAAAAACTGAAGACCTAATAAAGATCTTTAAATCAAGGTTGTTGGTTTGGCAGTATCATTGTTCAGACTTAGTTTTTTCTGAACCAAAATTTTTGAGATTATATTATTATATTGTTAAAATAAAATTTTGTAAAAAATATTTAAAACCAATTAATGATGATCAAATTGAGAAAGCTCCTAGATGTGATAGCTGTCGTGTTGTTTTCCACTTGAAGAAGAAATTCTTGGTCTTTGTGCAAGTAAGCAGAAAACCATTGTTGTTCAAAAACGGATTATTTTGTTCTTTTGCGAAGACTGTGTGCTTTCCTTTAAAAAATGCCTGTATTAATTAACGAATTCATTCAACTAAAGGAGCAAATCATATCCTTAAAGGAGAAGTTAGACACAGTTAGGTTAACGGAGAAGTTGAGGATCGTGCTGAATGTGCTAATAATTTAATGATGTATGGCATCCCGGGATCCACAAGTAGTATTATTCAAGAAAGAATAACAGCTGGTAACAGCTTCCATCTTTAACAATATTATTCTTGCCCAGAACAATGTGGTGAAGATATTGCATCGAGTGGAACTGGCATCTGAAGAAAAAAACAGGCTAATAAAGGTGGTGATCAAGCGCAATCACATTGAGTACTGCATAAAAATAGGTTATGATAAAACGAAACTTCAATAGGAATAGTTTAAATCTGTTTTGACAGAGTTGCGTATTCGAGAAGAGAAGAGAGAATCTGACTTGACTATTAAATTTATAAATGGACTTCCGAACACTTGCTAAAAAACCTTCTTGAGAAAACGAAACTCAATAAACACTGTTTCTATTTATTATCAAAATCTTGGGGAAATACGTACTAGATAAGATGAACTTCGAATCTCCATCTTCCAAAGTAACTATGATGTAACTTAAGAACTAGCACTAAGCAGCGTGGAGGAGAATTTTGCTACGAAACCATGTTAAATCTGAACAAATTAAATCTAACATTAACAATGTTGAGCATCTGTTTGTTCAAGTAGATTAAAAACTTGCATCATTTATCTTGGGTGGCGTATACATAGCTTTGATCTCCTCAGAAGATATTTACCTTAGTCATTGCTCGGCTGTTGAAACTATTAAAAACGTATCCCTATATTTATTTGACGACAACAATTTACCACTGGCTTCTTGGGATTACTCAAATGAAGAGGGCTTGCTCGTTGACTGCCCATAAAACTATCCAGCAAAGCTAGTATGCGAATGCTTCTCTTACCTAACCCTCAGACAATGAAATAAAATATCAAATAAACAAAGTATTTTTGAATCGCATTTTCCACAATATTGAAGATTGTCAGAAACTGTCAGTTTACGAAGAATTTAACAATTTGCTTGTAAAAAATGATTATTATACAGATGTATTACATATTTAAGTCTTACTCGATTAAAGATTAAAAATGTATTCGTTTTAACAAGTATATGTGTGACACCTATTAATGGTAAAATTATACAGAAGTATTATTTTTATTTTCAGTCACAATTCCATTTCCATATTTTTCTTCCTCCGAAATTCCATTCCAGTAGTTAGGATATCATCCACAAAAGTACATTTTGTTTCCTCCCTAGACTTACCTAAAAGAAGTAACTATACATCTTCGACCAAAGTTCCCCTCGTTCTTTATCGATTCTAGTAGCATCCTTACCGTTAAATTTACCTCAGAAGTGGAACTGCTACATGGACAGGTCTAACGCTAAAGTCTCTACTCAAAAATAAAACGATACCCAAGCGATTTTAAAGTAATCGGAATATATTTCGCTCTGCATAGACCAGCAAAAGCGCTCTCTTGCCAGAAAACTGTTTGGAGAATTACGTGTGTTCGCGAGATGCTACTTTGTTTGTGTGTCTCCTCAGAGACTCTCTCTTCCGGAAACTTATTAATTAGTTTACCCGGGATACGGGCTTCTAAATAAGGCGTTCGCTCGTAGTATAAAAAATAAACAGAAATGCGGTGATACTTTAAATTATTAGACACCAGAGAGTTTCTATTATAAAATATTTTCAGTAACCTTCCAGGGATGCATTGCATCCTAATCGTCTCTTTCCTTTCTTGTTCTTTAATTATTATGTTAAGATGGATATTCCTGAGAATAACTGGAATTAATGAACAAGACTTGCGAATTATGTCAGAATTATATTGGTACCAAACGGCAACAATTAGGTAAAATAAACCACACAATATCCGCAGATAAACGAATACGACGAGGAGTACGAAAAGTTTGCGTCTTATCACCACTATTATTTAATCTGTATTCGGAATCTATATTCAGAAAAGCATTAGTCGAGGTTCAAGGTGGAATCAAAATTAACGGAACCAGCATAGACAACATCGGGTATGCTGATGATACCGTCCTAATAGCAAGCAACGCACAAGAACAACAAAATATAATAAATGCGGTAGTTCGTCATAGCGAAATGTTCGGTTTACATCTAAATGTGTCCAAAACTAAAATTTTAGTATTTTCAAAGATACCAACAAACGTACATTTGTACGCCAAGGGACAAATAATAGAACAGGTAACTTCCATAAAATATTTGGGCGCAAATATCAACAGCTAATGTAACCCAAAAAAAGAAATCCTGTCAAGAATCGAAGACGCGAGAAAAACACTCATGAACATGAAAACAGTTTTTACAAGATCAGACCTTAGACTAGAGCTCAAAATTCGAATGATCAGATGTTATATTTTCTCTGTTTTGCTGTATGGCTGTGAAAGTTAGACAATGGACTCTGAAACAGAAAAAATAATAGATGCCTTTGAAATGTATATATACTGCTGTGAATTCCATGGATACAAAAAGTACCAATGGTGAGGTACTTCAGCGCATGAGTAAACAAAAAGAATTACTCAGCATAATCAAAGAGAGAAAAATATAATACTTAAGTCATGTGTTTATAGGTAAAATATATGAATTACTCCAAATCATATTGGATGTAAAGTGCAGGGCAAAAGATCAGTTGGAAGACGCCAAAACTCGTGGCTGAAAGATCTGGGGAGATGGTTTGACCGCTCATACACAGAAATCTTTCGTGCAGCAGTTTCCAAAGCTACAATTGCCATTTGGATCGCCAACCTTCGAAAGGAGACGGTATAATCAGAAGAAGAAGCTACTTTACTGTCCTAGGTATTCCCAATGGTTCACCTTAGAATCTAATAATTATTGCACATTTCACTGTTGTGGCTAGGTTCACTGCCCGAATTAAAAAACTGACATTTATACATTTATCACTATGACATAAGTACGAAATTGTGAGGGTCTACCTAATAACCAATATAACTTCTTGTATTTCAGTTTCAGTTCTTTAGTTTACTATTTGATATAAATATGATATAATTGATTAATTTACTACCCAAATGTAGCTCTAGGAAAATAACTGTTTTCTTATACGGGAAGATTTTATTGTTTAGTCTGAATGATTAATTATTTATTTTTTTTGTAAGCGAAATCGATATGTGAAAATTTTCTTTCATTAATTTTGATGCGCCATTTATTAATCCACGTGTTTATTTTGTTCACTGCATTCTGCAATTTAATGTCTGTAATTGTAAATTCAGGTAGAGAAAGTTTGGTGCCATTAAAAGGATATTGAAATCAAAAAGGGATTATACAAATAATTATATTGTTTGTATAATAAAAGAAGAATTGCAAACAATTTTGAAGGAAAGGTATAAAACCGAAAAGACCAGATTTTTGAAATATGACTTTCTATTTTTAAAATACCAACAGAAAAATTATAAAATTAAAAAAAAATACACAAAAGTGCAATATTTTTTCGTTTTACATTCATAAATATTTTCCAAATTATAATTCTGTTATAAGAGCCGGCACATAACATACGATTAAAATATTGACAACATTGTGGTTATTTATGAACTATAGAAAGCACAGGCCTATCTCTTAACGCTGTCATCTGAATGTGAATTTCATTATAAGAACGTTCTTTAACCAACGCAAGGTTGCCACTTGCAAGGTATTGGACGTGTTGTTGATTTATATAATATACTATACTTTATATAATATCTATTCTCAAAAATTAAAATTGCTACCTTTATCATCATACATCAACAGTTTACATACCTTTATCATAAATCAACAATACAGTAATAATTTTTTTTAGGAACCGACTCATTGCTGCTCGAACTATCTCAATACTTACTTCCTGCATGCCCCTCGAGCTACGTTGCTTGCTTAACGTTGAATATGCAAAGTTATCATTCTCGTATTTAGTCCAGAAACTTCGGGACTTGCGGTAATCTAAGTGGATACCTTTCCAAGAAAGTTTCGTCAAAGCAATGGGCTAAGTGACTAATGTACGTGCTTTATGCAAGACGAAATTATTCCCGCGGGGAGACGTTCAGGTATCGTTTTGTTAAAATAATTTACATCTTCACTTGAGTTAACGTCAAGATAATCTTTATTACATTAACCACGCTATAAAGAGCTATAAAACAGAAAAGATTGCGATCTTTAAAATATACACAAATTTTTTTATGAAAGTCGCTGACAAAATGTATTATTAAAAAATTCCAACAGAAAAAATAGCGGACAAACTACAGTTGGTTCTGTAATATGAAAATTCTCTCTCTCTCTCTCTCTCTCTCTCTGTCTCTCTCTCTCTCTGTCTCTGTCTCTCTCTGTCTCTCTCTGTCTCTGTCTCTCTGTCTCTGTCTCTCTGTCTCTGTCTCTCTCTCTCTGTCTCTGTCTCTGTCTCTGTCTCTGTCTCTGTCTCTCTCTCTCTCTCTCTAATGACGCTACAGCCCAAATCGAAACTTGGCCCCTTTCAAACTATGCTTCCAATCTTGCCGGTCCCGCGCCGATCTTCTCTAGGTTCTCACGTCTAGTAAATTTTGCGCGTCTGCTGCCACTTCATCCTCTCCCCTTTTCTGTAGTCTTCCTTTTAGTCGTTCGCCCTGCATTTTACTATCAAGGGCTCTTTTTGATAATCTTTTGGTCTCCATTTTCACTACATGACCAACTCATTGACTCGAACCAGACCTACGACTCAATTAATAGACATATTATGTCAAATATTGCATAGCTTTAATATCCTCAAAAAATATATCCGACTAGTAAAAGCAACAATGGACTCAACTGTTGCTAAAAATGATCAAGAGCAACTGTCAGAGTACAAAATGAGTTCACTGAGAACTTTTCAATAGTCGAAGGATTAAAAGGAGACAGCTACATGTGAAAAGACAGCTGAATATAGGAAGAGATAGTCTCCTAACAAATAAATCAATACGGATTACCGCTTATGCCGATGACATTACCATTATGTCTCGAACAGAAGAGGTGACAGAAATATCTTCACAATTAAAAACAGGGGTACAAGAGACCGGACTAGATAACACAGGCAAGAGCTATTGAAAAAAGATGCACAATTGAATTAGAAGACTATATTGAAACTGTAGAAAGTTTCACACGTCTATAGGAGTTGCATTAAAGAAGGATACAATAGAAGAAGCAGAAATTCAAAGAAGAATCATAAAGGGAGGGAAACACAACTTATTTTTCACTAGTGCATGTGTTCCTTTCCAAAAACACACTCTGAAGATCTAAAATCAGGGTCTACGAAACTATTATCAAACCAATAGTATGTTTTGAATACAAGACATGGTTAATGACAGAAGACACAAAACGAAAGCTGGAAGTCTTCGAAAGAAAAGTCATAAGGAAGATATTTGGACCTATTAACGAAAACGGGAGTATGGAGATCCAGGTACAACCATGAACTCTACCAACTGTTCAAAGATGCACCGATCTCAGAATTCGTTAAACGTCATTCCTCCATATATTCCTCTTAAATTTTCTACTAGAAATGTTTAAGCACTTCTTCGCAATTCTGTGTAAGTGTCCACGTTCGTGCTCCATATGTCAACACCTGGTTTTATTAGTAGTAGATGGTCAGTTTAATTTTTAACGAAATAGAAAGAAAACCCAATGTCAAATATACAAAGCCCTGACCAGACCTTAACTCAAATTTAACAAACAAACAAAAAAAAATACTCAAAAACATTGTGTATAAAAAAGTTGAATCAACTTAATGCTTTCTTATAAACAATATTTTTGGTGTTTTTGCGGTGCGTAAATATACAATGATGACGGTTTTCCAACGCGCGAATAATTCTCGATGCCCGAAACATGGACACTCTAAGTTAATTTGCTAAACTTCCAACGGTTAGCCTTGCGGTTTGTTTATCGTCATTGTAAAAACTAAACGCACGGGAATATGTAGACGCTTAAATCAAACGGTACGTTCGTTGGAATCATCGGTATACGCTTGATCAAGTCATCATCTCCTTTTAATTTTTCCTTGATCGTTGCCTCAATGGCATTATTCATTAGCCTTTTCACAGTAGTCAGTCTCGTTCCATTGCTCAGTCGAGGTTGATTATTAATACGCAGCATAGGCCGCTTTTTTGCACGTGTTTTTGTCGCCTATAGCGTGGCGATACAAAACGCGATTTTTGTAGATGAAACAAAACGAAACTTTTGTTTAACCTTTTTTGTTGCTTTCAGATAAAATTTGTTAAATAGATCAGTGACCACCGTACCGTGCAATAGGGAACTGTGTATTGATAAAAAATAGATCCGAATGATATATATTTGATATACAAATATATAATTGTTCACCCAATAAATAATGCAAGAATCCTCAGACGCACATACACTACATCCATCACGAACCGATCGAAGCATTAGCGACAATAAACACGTTTAAAAAGTACCAATTGATGTTAATTGACGTTGATGCATAAAAGGGTACATATAAGACAATTCCTTGGAAGAACGCTGCGTTTTTTGTGGCCACGCTACAGGCGACGAAAAACGCGTGCATAAAAGTCGCGTGTCAACTATCTTGAACGACAACAACGTTCCTAGAAGAAAATTCTGAATGATCGTATTAAAATCATAAACATCTGTATTTTGTGCCGCCAATATTGCTCGTTTACTCAACAAATTATGGATATTGGACTGTTGCGCTGTGTTCGAAAAAACACGTTGAATAAGCTCTTCTTTCAAGTCTGTGAAGTAACAGAAATCTGTGGGGCATGTGATCAATACGATCTTGAAGCAAAAACACCCGTGTGTTAGTTGTCAATTGGAGCGTCTTTAAGTGATGCCACAAATTGAATTACTTTAGGCATGCGTTTAGTCTTCACTGTACAGAACTTTCAAGTTCTGTACGGTGCCTCCAAAGACCTCTTGTAGGCCATCGTTCATTCGTTCCAAACGATTAATTTGCATACTTCAAAAATCTTCTTCATTGTGTAATTTTTGGTGATATGGCAAACGGGTGTTTCATTGAATTGCATGTTTAATGTAATTTTAAGGCAGTATGTGTAGTTCGTCCGTCTTCTAATAAAGTTGCAGATATTCCAGATGAAGCCAACGCTAGGGCTACTTGATTTTGCGATTTCATCCTCGCCATTAACAATAAAATTAGGAATGTTTTTCTGTTCCTTCCGGATCATCAGGGAAGTAAATTCAACCAGATCCAAAACTTGGACGGTACAAAAAGAAATGAACGAATACTAAAAATACCTAAAATAAAAAGCGTAGATGGTAAAACGTAGAAAGGAAATTTGCAGGCCATCATACTATTCATTAAAACATGGGAGATATAATATACCGATAACATATTAACCATCATATGAATATAAAATAGAACGAGAAATGATGTATCGGAGATTTTAAGAAATATGTTGCAAAAAGAAAGATGACAACTACATTGTAGTAAAAGATTATAATTTTACTCTGCTCTGCTCTTAAATATTAGCCTGTAATGCAATAAATATAATGCATCACTCTAAAATCCCTATATTATGTTCTGAAAAATCAGTAAACCTGGCAACGCTGTTCCCCATCGGTGCTTATTTGATCATACAACGCCTCACGAAAGGTAGAAATTTTATAGCATAGTATATTTACCTTACGGATCCCGTTTCTCCACTGCAGTCTCATTTTTATATCGAAAAGCCAAATACTGACATTTTTATTCCAAATTGGTATTGGAAATCTTTAAGGAATAATAATGTATGGAATCCTGAAAGAAATCAATTGCTGTGCATATCCTAATAATTGTATCTTGCTCTACAAAAAAAAAGAATGTAAATAAAAAATTAATAGAAGGTAAATCAGTACACATTTAGGACGAAAAGGAATAAAAACACACAAAAAATTTAATATACCTGCTATATCAATCATAAAATTTTTCAACACCACAAAATTATACCATATAAATGATCAATATCTATAAAAAACAGATTAGATGTTCCTTCGGTCCTATGAATTAATGAGAAAAACTATTTCTATTTAATCAACGATAAAATTTATAAATCCTCTCTGACTAACCGTGAATGTTTTTTGAATCTTCTTATAAAAATTAATTTATCATTTGAGTTGCTTTTTCGTAAGCTAAAATTCAATACAATTGTGATTCTTGGAGATCTTTGCTTACACACCTTGTCTGCTACCACAACAAACTTTCATTCACTACTCACTTTTTTTATCACCGGAAAAACATATATTAATTTTTCTTTTGTAATTTTACGAAGAAAGAATTACATTTTCCTCTGCAAATCTTCTACGGAACTCTCGTCTTATCCTTTCTCTTTCAACATGTAACCTCGCTTCCTTTTCCTGTCAATTTCTTCAAATCCATTCCTAGACCAATCATACCGCTCAAACAAAAAACATATCAAGCCAATTTTTGGCTTTTCTTTGGCCAATCAGATATTTTTTATCTACTCACTCCATCCTATTATATAAATTTCTTCCTAAAGGTCCCTTGTTAAAACGTCTGAGTCATGGTATAACCTGAGGAATAACAAATAATGAAATCCATTGTTTTCGGGCTGAATAGAAACATTTTACCCAGCTTAGCTTGTTATATTATACAATTTATACATCATATCGTCCAAAAGAGCTTACTTCTATTTTATACAAATATCTATCAGGGTGTAACCTAATGTCACTCTTGTGAAGAGTCAAGCGGCTGGAAACTTTTTGGGATATATAGGTCACACCTCCCACATAATTTTATTTAAGTGTTTATGTATATGTGTTTTAAAGTGTTTTAAATATGTGTTTGTTAAAGAACGTTTTTTAAAAACAATTTTGGATAGTTTTCGCCATCATTTGTAGGGGTCAAATGAGTTGCTCATTTCATTTGATAAACATCACGACAACTAACCTTAATTAGTGTAAGATGCAAAATAATTCTTTTTCTGTATTTTGTACTAATGTTGTTTATTGTAATTGTAGCACCCTGATGATGCAAATAAAGATTTGCGAAAGCTTGGTAAAATAAAAAGAGTACTTCTTTGTCCTATCTTCCGCTGCACACCCAAATATTTGAGTTTTGTATATATATATATATATATATATATATATATATATATATATAATCATTCTATTTGCCTTTATCTCTATGCTAAAGAAAATACAAAGAAGATCTTGATTCCGCGTATACCGATCATTCGAACGGACTTATCATTTGATTTTAAGCTTCAACGATTTCCTGTGCGTTGGCTTTTGCAATGGTGATAAACAAATCGCAAGAAAAACCTTTGGAAGTTTGCGGAATTAACTGACTGTATGTTTCACGCAGGACAATTTATTCTTCGCATTTTTGCGCATCGGAAAACCGTCAGTGTGTTTTTTCATACATAATATTTTTGAGTATTTTTTTTGTTTTTTGTTAATTGAAGTTATTGAACTTTGACAGATTATTAAGTTCTAGAGCGGTACGAAATTCGCAGCATTAGCTAGTTTTTTATTTTTATTTAACATTGCTTGGTACTTTTTAAACATTTACGACACATAATAAAGCAATAAGATTCTTTGTTAGCATAACAAAAGCCACTTTACTGCCATTAAATATGCACCACCATATATGGGAGACGTCGTGTACATCACACTCCATTATTTAGAGGCATATCAGGAGAGGTTTTTGCTCCAAATACGTTAAAAGCTCGAAACATGAAAGGTCGCTTGTGTTGAAAATGCGGAATAAAAAACTCACGCCACCGCCGACTCAGGAAATTATACATTTTGTATAAGTGGCTTGGTGTTTTGGTAAAATGCATAAATGCAAGAGAATTAAGTGTCTGGGACGAACATTTATCACACGAAGAATGATAAATTTTCAGGAACAGAAGCTTTTTTAACGATCATTATTTATAGAAGTGTTAATGTAGGGAACAAAGGAATAATTAAAAGTGCATTTACAATCCTACTAGCAACAATATTCCAATTTTGTATTTGTAGAATATAACTATGATTTTTTAAATCGTATCTGATTTTTTTTTGACGTCAGCTAAGCAATAAGGGTGCCTCAGGGTGAAATTCAAAATATTGATTTTACAAACCAAATTAAATTCAAAATACACCATGGAAACAAAGAAAGCATTGTATATAAAATCGCATACATAGTTTTCTTCTATCAGAAACACCAACGTCCGCCCTAACGACCTCCCAACGAGCGGCCTAAAATCAGCTCATTTCTATTTAATTAAAATAGAGTGCATCGCAGCAGGTAGAATAGTAAAACATTTGAAAAACGCTTTGAGAGCAATAAAGTATTAAAAATGATTATTTGTGCTTACGTTTTTGATATAAACCGAATAAACTGTGCAAATTTGCCCTTGTTTCGTGCGAATAATTATGAAATTTTTTAATCGATTACATTATACACTGGGGTGCAAAATTAACCGGACACTCAGATTTTTTTGTTTTTTGTTGGTGTTTAGATCAAAACTTGTTTCATTTGTTTGAATTGTATTTTATGCCGTATTAGCGATAACGATTTTTTCTTGTTTGAACCTGTTTAGATGTTTTGTGCGAATGACAACACTTTTACAAATACATTTTGTTATTAAGGTGAAAAATAGTGGCTTAGTATTAATTTAAGTTTATTGTGGTACTGTACCTGAATATAAGTTCGGCTGTAGGTTTTTGTATTGTCTATTTATTAAAAAAATTATGACACCAGAAGAAGTAGCACATATGCACCAGGAGGCCAGGTCAAGGTAGACAAAGAACCACAAGTCAAGTTGAAGATCACTTTTTTTATTTTACAAGCATTACACGATCGTACATTATCAGTATCAGTACTTGTTCAACGATTAAATGATGCCCATAGAAACAGTTTTCGTTTATACCATTCGAAGACACTTAAATGAATATGGATTAAGGTCCAGAATGCCTGTCACGAGACCTCTATTAACAGCAGATCATCGGAGGTAACGTTTACACTTCGCTCGCGAACGTCTTAATTGGGGTATTGACGATTGGAGTGCTGTGCTTTTCACGGATGTATCAAGATTTAACAGATACTCATCAGATGGGCGGCCTAGGATATGGAGAAGAGCTGGTGAACGTTATCAGCAATGTTGTTTTACTTCGAGAGTTCAATTTGGTAGAGGTAGTATAATGGTGTGGGCAGGCATTTCCCTAGAGGTTCATACAAAACTTGTTACAATTCAAGTAACAATTTGAATGCTCAACGGTATATCCAGCAATGTTTTTAAGATCATGTAGTGCCATTTGCTTCATTTGTTGTAGAAAACTTTCATCTGATGCAAGATAATGCTCGTCCGCACATCGCAAGAATAACACGGGATTACTTGGATGAAGTTGGGATTCGTTTATTATCATGACCCCTAAGGAGGGCAGACTTAAATGCAATAGAGCATGCATGGGATATTCTGGGACACGTATTCGACGTAACCATGGTGAGTTTGAAACCATGAATGATTTAGAGCAAGCAGTTCGTAAGTATGCAGTTAATCGAATGAGAGCCTTAAATAGGGCTCGTGGAAGTGATACACTCGACTTAATATCGTTTTCCATAAAAATTGTTTATATTAAAAAAAAAAATTGTTTCTTTGCAGATTTTCAATTTTTTTGAATTGTTTATCGTTTTTTCTGTGTAACATTCTTGAGTTGGTATAAATTTGAATTTTGTTTGTTTATTATTAAATACTCAATTAGAAACATCTTAAACTTTTTTAAACGCAAATTTTTAGGCAAAAATTTTAGTGCCTGTTTAATTTTGCACCCCAGTATTTTAATATGTAAAGGTAGGAAAAAAATATCAATTTTAAGTTGTCATCCCGCATTCGATAATTCTTTTCTATCGACCATTGTGAATTATCTATTATTCTTCCAAATATAAAGCCACCCTAATATTCACTGGCATACTTCGTTATCGTCCACATTTCAAAAACACCCAAACGATTGTCAGTTTCAAATAACTCGGCAATTTTGCCTCAACTACCAGTTCCAATTTAGAGTGTAATTTTTAAGTACGTCATGCAGATAATTATTATTTCCCTTTTATTTCAAACGATCTGTCAGAACTGTAGACGGGTATATTGGTTTGATGCAACGTAAAACCAGTGGATCATTTCTGCAAATTTATTAAAAATTCTTTTACAGAAGGTTTATTGCACTGATACTATAATCAAGCAAAGAAATAATGAAATGAGTGATACGCGTGATATCGTAAGTTATCGTATAATTTAGCTTTCCTTATGAGTTTTACCAAGAAACGTATCAGTAGCGGAGAATGTATTTTTATTTAGTGTATGACATATAAAGAACACATAATTAAAAGCAATATTTTTATAAAAAACGTTCAAAAACTAATATATCAATAGAATCTAAAACATTTTCGGTCTCATTTAGAAATTCCATCTTCTTAGTTTTTCCTGCTCTTCTGTCAATATATTACCCTCCTTATCTCTTTACTTCTTTTGTTTGAATTCCTTTTTGTTTTTGTTCAGTTTCTGCATCAAAAATATTTAAAATTCGTTATTCCTCAAGCACCAAATTTCTTCATTTGGTTGGGCTGTGTTGTCATTCCTGTTCCATACCATGCAAGTTAAACATTTACTTTGTATTCCAGTTCTTCCTTTGACGGAATTTTTAGTTTTTTATTGACGCGTGTAAAATGAAAGTATTTGCTTCATTGTGTAGATGCGGCAATCTGCTGATTCAGCTGTTGATTCAACTGTTGTGTCTTTGTTTTACTGTGTAAACACATTTCGACATAATGTCAGGACATATAGCCGAAATATAATATTCTATTGTTACAATGTACTTTCAAACTTTCTTTTTTTTATTCAGAATGTTTTATCCCGTCCAATCTTTTTGTCGCCTAGCAAACAAATGCTATTTTGGACTGAGTAGACATATGAGAAGCAGAAACTGAAGCCAAAAAACAAAAGTAACCATATACAAAACCCTTATACAACCAGTGTTGACATATGGGTCGGAGACATGAACTATTTCCATGGCAGATGAAAATCTCCCTCTTATATTTGAACGAAGGATCCTGAGAAGAATATTCGGTGGTGTCTGTGAAAATGGTGTTTGGAGAAGGAGGTACAACTACGAGATATATCACAGATATAAACATATATTTGGTGGTAAAGACGTAATATCTTTTATAAAAATAGGAAGACTAAGATGGGTAGGACATCTGGCAAGATCACGGCAGAACAACCATCATAGAAGAATCCTTATGTCACAACCTGTGGAAAGTAGAAGTAGGGGTAGGCCAAAACTCAGATGGAGGGATGGTGTAGATGAGGATGGTAGACAAATAGGCGCAGCAAACTGGTAACGGTTGGCCATTGGTAGAACTGACTGGCGTAATAGACTTGGGAAGGTCGAGGCTCTTTTATAGGGCTGTAACACCAATGATAATAATGACTCTTTTTGTCGTCCTCAATCCGTGTGATACTTCAATTTATCCCATACCGTTATTATCGATTGTATCTAAATCTTTGAATTCACTCACCAATCACTACGTCAAATCTGGTGTCGTTATTTAGTACCACAGATTTGGTTATTCTTGGTATTCTTGATCATTTTCTGTGGAGCAGATTCCATTTTAGATGTACTCGATATTGCTTCAAATATAGATGTTTCATTGTTGACACAGGGTATTGGATTTACAACAGGCGATACTATGGGTGAATTTAAGACTGCTAATAAGCTTTGGCAAACAGTACTCCGGTATTGCAGTTGGGTTAAAAGTTAAAAGTGAATGCTCCTGTAGCTTTAAAGCTTGCTGTAGCATTTTCGGCATTTGAACATATTAAAGGTTGCAAATAATGTGACTTGTGACATAGGATAGACAACAATATGAAATCAAGAGCAAATGCGTTTTCAAAGTTTTCTACTAAATTACAGGTTTTAGAAATACAGATAAAAGTACTAAAGATTTATGTTTTAAATTTAAAAAGATAATCATCGATGAGCTTTAATTGAAAGAACTCATATCGTAACACAACTAGCGTGTTTCTTACGTAAATATATGGAGAACAGAAATAGTACATATCCACGAGAAGTTGTATTTTTGACGAAACGTGGATTTTTTATATGGGAAATAAAATGATGACGTAGCAAAATGACAACAGCAGAACTGTACGTAAACCAGGTGGTTATGATGGAAAAAGATTTATTGTGGTTTATGTCGATTCAGCAAAAGTTTCATTTATTTCAGACGAGAGTTAGTTATTTTGTTCCAAATCCTTGACTGCAGATTATCACGGTGAAATGAATAGTACAATATTTACTAAATGGATAAGTACACAATTACTTCCTAAGTTAGAACACCCATTTTTGATTGTGATGACCAACACACATGAATAAACAACCTTCTCCTAAATGGTTAAAATCAAACATCGTAGATTGGTTGAAGAATTGAACCATTGTATTTGAAGAACCAGAATTGTTAAAATTGACCAAGATGAATCAACAAGAAATTAGGATTTACGTTTATTTAGGACTTAAGTTAATTCACATTTAGATTAAATTTGTTATTTACTTCCGCAACATCCGGTATATAAAGTAATCAAGTCTACACAAGCTTCGTTATCTGTGCCATTTACACGATTTGCATCCGTCAAATTGCATCGAGACAGGAATGATTATTAAGTGCATACGAAGTAGGTACTTTAAGTAGCCCCGTCCCCTCTAGCAAATAACTGACGACGTAATGGAACAATGCAAGTCACGACCCAGTTCTCTCCACAAATATTAATGGAATCGATTGTCCACCACGACTTTGAATTGGCTCTAATTACGACAAACTCTACCATAAAATTGTGCTACCGATTTAATCAGATCTGATTGGTTTACACTATTAAGCCGATGTATACAAGATTCAAATTGTTTGTGTAATTGACTAAACAGTTGATTTCTCTAATTGATACGTGAACAGATTTGTCTCTTTTTTTCGTATTTCTTCTGCCCAATTATGGAGTAAAATTAGTTTGGTGTTATTCTATTAGCTATTTTGTTCTTGTTGTGTTCTTATCTAGTCCAATGTTAGTTTAAACCATGTTTAAAAAGGATTAAAAAAGAAGAAAAATGTGTCAAAAGTGACATTAATAGTTAGTGCCTGTCAGTGTTAATCAGAAAAAAATTTGGTATCAGATTTTATAAGTAGAAGAATTATTAAACTCAGTAAGTTTCTTTTTAACGATAAAGGATTTTTTCATATATGTACAATAAGGTCTCTTTTTATGCGATTTTAAAGTGTCGCGGTTTGTATTTCATTCTAAAAATTTCTATTATTAAATATTATAATTAAATATTAACTATTCGCATCCAGATGTCAGTAAAGTGAGTCTTTGCAATTCGGGGATTCCCTTTTTACATGATATCCCTATGACATCATTTCAAGTTCCGCATTGAAAGGTATAACTTGTTATTGTTTTAAAATAATTTTTCTCTTAGCGGTGCTTCGTTTTGTAATAAGTTGTTTAAAATTTTGCTGATTCCAAATTGCAGTACTTATAATAAGCAGCACGGTTTACGGATTCAAAGATTTCAAGTGAGTATCGTAAAGTTTTACATCGCTTTACATAATTACAATTTTACATCGCTTAGAAAAAGGAGAAGGATCTACGACAATTGGAAAACATTTTAATTTAGGCAAATCAACTGTAAGAGCAATTAAGAAGAATTAAGTTGCTATAAGAAATTAAGTATTTAACGCTGATGAAATGGGACTGTATTGGAAAAAAATGTCTAATCGTACTTACATCGCAAAGCAATAGCCTTGTAGCAATACATCAGTTCATAGGATGTTGAAACCACTCTTAATAAATAAATCTCTTAGACTCAACGTGCTTTAAAAGGCAAAGATTCACTTTACAAGTGAAACAGTAAAAAGCAGTTGATGTTAAAAAATTAATAGAAAAACATTATGATTTAAACTGGAAGAGTATTGAAGAATTAAGCTATTTTAAACACGTTTTAGAATGAGACAACTTAGGAAAACATCCACCTGCAGACGAAGGACTTAACAAGTCCTCGTAGACACTTCGTCTCACGACTAGCCACCTTCAGTGCTATTACTTATTGTCTATATTATCTACTTAAATATTTAGGTTAAGATTGTATAGACAGATTGTAATAAAAGTGGAGTTAATAAAAAATTATTCGTACGCTTGTTGAGTATATTTGACATGTATTTCAGTAAGTTTTTTTAATTCCTTGCATTTTTCTTTCACCTCTGTACAGAATTAATGTAAAGTTTTTCGCTTTAGAAGAGACTTGCCTTTATTTATCTTTCTTTCGCTTAAAGTTTCTTTAGCTGAGTCTAAGATGTTTGCTTTAATTTTTGCCAACTTTTTCTCGACTCCATCACTTTGGATGATATATATGTGTTTATATAAATTTATATTTAATAAAAGAAATGTTTATTTTTATCTGCCAAAACTGTAAAGCCCAACGTAGTTTCTACAACATGTATCTTTAATATTGTGTGTTATTTGATCCATAACAAAATGCTATCAATTTTATCTACAAGTACCTTTCAGCAAACACTAATAAAAGTGAAACAACTGGATTTTTAATCAGTGGTTACAAGTCAACAACTGTACGTAAAGCTAGTCTTTTTTTATGGTAAAATTATCGATCCTAAACAAATAACAGAAGCGTTAAAGGATTATTTATAATTTAGTGACAGGAAAAATGTAAGATTCTATTTTTTTATACAAATTAACGATTAACTTTCACTCTTGGTGATCAAAATTAATGATATTAGGTAGTTGTATATAGCGGTTTATGTAACTATTGCTTTTCTAACCGTTTTTTTTTAAATTGCTACCCTCTTTATTTTACTTCTAAATTAATCGCCATATTCCTGTATTTCTTATTTTGCGCTAATACTCCTGACATTTTTGTATTATACCACATCGAAAGATTTGATTATGTCTCTGATATTAATTAGTTATTTATATTTCAGCTTTTATTTTACCCAAGCTACTAATGAGCATGTGTCTCTGTCTCGAATATCCTTTTTTCATCATCATTCTCTTTTTCTTTATCTCTATGCGGGGTCGGCCTCCCTAATTATATTTCTCAGTAGTTTTAAACCAGGTATTTGTTTCCATAGTGCTGGTTTTCCATTTTTTATTATACCAGCTGTTATTATTATTATTATTTTTTAGTACCTATTATACTTTTTAACTTATCATACTTATATATAATTTCAACTTGGAAAGGTCCCTAAATTTCTCTCTCAGCTGATATGTTTGTCTTTCCAGTTATTTGGGATTCTAATGGATTGAACGATCTAAAATTGTCTTAATATTGTTCTGAAGCTATTTTCTTGTGGCATTTTTAATTAGGTACTTTATTGGAAATAAGTTACTTCAGAAATCATTCTCAAAATATAAACAATAATAAATTAAACTATTTAATCATGTTAGAACTTTGAATTTTTGAATCGAACAAGCGATTCAACTTTTTTGTAATGTTCTCATACCAGTGGACGTGATGATACTCTTTGCATAGGCAGTTCTGTCAGAGTGGCCACTGGAAGATTTGAACAGATACTGGAAATTTTTGAAAAGTATTATATAGAATGTCCCCGTCGACAGCTTGATTCCTCCACCAAGTTCCTGTTTCAATCGTTCCTGCCTGAGTACGGAAATGATTACCTGTTTTCATTTTGAAAATCTGTCCAAGTAGCTTCCCAGAGATGTAGCAAGTTTTTCCTTTACAAAGTTAAGTGATTATGTGAATTAAGGTAACAATTTAATATATTAATTCTCCCAAGTTATAAAGACATTTTTATTAATTTGCTTTCGTTAAAATAAAAGAATTTGTAATAATTAAAGTTTTATATTATTTTTGTCGTAGCTAAAAAATGTCATATTTTATTCTGTCTTAAGTTGTTATGTTGACATATGACATTTCGCTTTAATCCATTGTTGTTATAAGACAATTTTAATTTGATTATTTTATATAAAAGATATTCCATATGTTAGATTAAATTCAATAATATGTTTCATAAAAAGGATATCCATAAAATTTTAATCTAAATAATCTAAATTGGCCATATTATAACCTAGAAACCATTTAAAATTTTTGTAGCAATCTTTTATGTAAACGAAGAACATGTAAGTTTTTATTAATTTGGATTATGTTGTATAATATGTTCTTGTAAAATCTGTATTTTTGATAACTGTTTGTTTTAAGACAAAAATAAACGTTTAATTTGTTTCTCTGATCTATTTTGAGTTTTATTTTGAAAAAGATATTTTTTTCTATATTTTTGATGTTCCATAATTATTTCCCTAGTTACAACTAGTTGTTGTAATAGGTATAATTAGGCATCTCAAGTGGCGCCCTATATTAAATTTCTTGAGGTGTTTCTGGTTTATTTTCATTCTGTTTGCCCCAAGAGATTTGTACCCCTTTTTTTCTTTTTTTTGTAGTTGCCCCAATCCAACCCCCATATCTTCAACTTATCCACGACCCAGCTCTCCAACAACCAACTGAGTGTCATACGCACTAGTTCCGATTATTTTGTTTGCCCAAGCTTGTCCCCCATATTCTTACCTTGTGGTAAGCAAAAATAGTCGTTACAATGTATATTCCAAATACTCTGTTTTTGTCCTACTAAGTTATAAACTTTTTTTCCTCAAGAGCTGGTTTCTACTGTTCCAGTTTTTGTTCTAAATTGCTTTTAGTATTTCCTATTAAACCTACATCTTCAGCATACATTAAACTCCAGGGAGTCTTAGTCTGTTGTTTCGCTGTTATCTGATCCAACAATAATGAGAATAAATAATTACTTAGCACCAAGACTTGGTGTAGTCTTACCTTCACATGAAATTTATCAGTCTCTCCTACACCTGTCCTAACACTAGTAGTAGTTGTCCCTCATACATGTCTCTTATAATAATTTTTACATTACTACTTTCTTATTGAATTTCTCAAGATCAATCAATGATCTAATGTGCGATGTGCGACACCAAATGTTAGGCGATTAAAAAGAAAGACAAATAATGCATGTTACAGAAATGAAAATGCTTGTAGTGATTAAAATGAAAAAAAAATGAAATCCAGTTCATTTCAAAATGAAAGACACAGTTTAAGATGTTTAGGGCACTTTTAACGCTGAAATGATAGTCACCCAATACGGTGAATCTTTTGATTGTCAAGTTCCAGGTGATGAAGGCCCTAGAAAACGGTAACAAAGGTTAGATAAGATAATATGTCCGTGAAGGAGATTAATACTGATAAGATCCACTGTAGAAACGACAAAGGAATAAATAAAACAATGTATAAAGTTGGTTTATATTAATCTAACTTTTCCTTACACTTTTTACTAAATTTATTTAAAATCTATCTTTTTTGATATAATATTTTTATCTAAAATTTTCTAGATGGTTTCCGAAGCTTTTTGATACCTTTTTTATATATTTACTTTAGTTTGTGATTCATAAATATAATCTTATCATTTCGTAATGTCAATTTACGTACATGCTTAATAGAAATCCTATAGAAAATATTCGTGATAATATAGAAGTTCTATGCATAATAATTTAGACCTCACGATGAATGCCAATTACTTTTTTTAGTATAGTTTCGACAGTGTCAATGTACGTCGTGGACTATGCCAGTATTATACATTTAAATTATAATTAACGGTTTTAGATAATAATAGAAAAGTAATTACTAAATAAGTATTTTGTTATGGTTGAAAGGTGAACTGAACGATAACAAACATGAAATTTTTTTTGTTACGAAAGTAAGTAGAATATACGTAGGACAATCAAGAACAAAATAGTAGAATTTTTGCAACAATATATAAATATGTTTATGGTTATGTAGATTTACTTCTATATTTTTTTCTTCAATCCACTTACTTTATTTTTTTCCTGACCAACCGTCATTGAACGTTCACGATTGTGTACTAGGAGTAATAGTATAGTACGTTGTAACATTTCTGCTGTACGAGATTCTGCATTCTTGTTTTATTTCACTAAGCAGTTTAGTTAAAATTAAACACATCTTATGAACGGTATCATCGGCAAACCTGATATTGTTAACTCATTCATGCTCAGAACTATTTATGCTAATTTTTTTTTAATTTCTAAAAAATTTATGCTCGAAAAGTCACAGAATTAACAAAAATATATGTTTAAAAAATGAAAAACTTTAATTTCTTTGATAATAATTGGCTGTTGCGAAAACGCAACACTGCGCAGTTAGGATGTAATTTTTTTTTTTAAAATATGTTGTTTGGAATGTTTTATTAAATCATATAAAAGAGTTTTAAATAAACGGACATTAAACTAATATAAAAAAATATTGAGTATTACTATGAAATTTAATAAAACATTTTTTATGTAAGGCAACCTTACATTTAATACATTTTTTATTGGTTGTTAAGTGACAAAGGACGCACTGGGTTCGTTTTTCTTGGATAGAAATAATATTGTCGACCAAGTCTTCTTGGAGGAGTTCTGAACATCGTCAACAAGGCTTTGGCTATATTACGACAAAACTGCAGCAAATCCATTTCGGGTTGTTTAGGGATAATGTGTCTCATTCCAAGGTAAATTAACCAAGCATTTTGTGTGAAGATATCAACACTCTAGATAAATAAAGGCCAATATCATTTCTTGAATCCCCGTAATAGGTAACATTTTGATCCATCCGGTCAGTTCCTCCCATATTTTCGTTATAAGACTGAATAATATGTAGTTGTGTTACTTTTGATCTTTTTGCTTTGGGCAAAGGAGTATGTGTTCGCTTGATAAACTGGCGTCGTTTTATGGCAAATCGATGCCAAAGTAACTATGCTATTGTCATTTCACCTACATAAAAGCATCCTATTTTTCTCGTCGTACCAATTTTCGTAAATTTCACATATTGATTTTTTAAACGTTTCACTGAATGGACACTTTTTTGTTCTGTTTGATCGTATGGTTCCTATGTAACCTATTTCCTTCGATGTTAAAGAATCAATTAGTTTTATAGAGGTGAAAAATTATTAGCATATAAACAATGAGGCACAACCCTATCGCATTGAATTTTAGGAATAAGTTGAGCAAACTGCATTATTATTCCACCTCCAAGGCCAAATTCTGTTTTGTATTCATTTGATTTTCCCTTGTCTCCTTGATAAATATTGAAATTTATGAGGTAACCAGATTTCTGATTCCAACACCACGATTTATACCCAAAGCGTATGGGCTTGCCAATTATATGCTGTACCATATCATGACGCCCATAGTATAGTATCATGGCCTCATTCACGCTAGATCCGGTTTTCCGTACAGTGTATTCAGTAAATGTTTTGCGGAGATTTTCAAGGTACGGAGAAATTTTGTATGTTTTGTCTGAACGATCTATGTTTAGGTTATCGTTAAAATGAAGGAATATTATAATGGTTTCAAATCGGTTACGACGCATGTTACTTGAAATCAGTATATTTTTAACGTCATAAGATTCTTCCCAGTACATGCGTCTTCTTGGATTCGTGCTGTATCGCGATTATCCCTATATAAAGGCTTTTAACTCGTCTACTCTAAATTCTAAAGTAGTACCTTTTTGAAGAACACAATGAACTATCTCCTTTACAATATTTGTTAAAAGCTCTTCATTGAAAAAAAAATCAAGGATCTGTAAACGAGTAGGTGTTTTTTGAATAAAATGAAGGAGTGTATGTGTTCCATTGAGTTTTTTATGTTCAATATCCAAATAAAGGGAATTTTCATTTGCTAGATCTACCTGAATCCATTTCTGTGGTAGGAGAGTTACACTTTTTGCACGAATCTCAGTAGATGCCACTTGAATATCTTAAATTTTTTAATTTTGTGTCTATATTTCTGTTTGCATCTCAATCTCTTCCGTATCTTCTTCTTCCTAAACTTATGTTACTCTTTAAAGATCTGCCTGTTTTTCATATAGATTTATATTTTCTTTCTTCTTCTTGATGAATTACAGCTTCTGATTCCGCATCCAACATATTTTTGTTTAGGTTATTGAATGTTCCTCCACAGTCTTTATCTCCACTATCTTTATCAGTCAATTCAGTGGGATCAGGAAGTGCTAGGAAAATATCTGCACTCTTGGTACCACCTGGTAACGTGCTCTCAAGAGATTACAGGTTCCCCCAAAAGGATTTTTTTGCGTAATGTCATGTACTATAAATACTTGAAATTATGACATTTAATGAGTTATTGAAGTCTGCTAAATCTCTGCTAGATCGACCATATAGTTTGTGAGTTATTCAATTTGTTTATCCCAGAGATCGATTATTTAAACAACTATAGTTGCCCAAACAGTAACTAGAGGCATTTAGAAGATCGAAATAGATTCGTTAAGGCTTCAGTTTCGAGATATATTAAAAAAAAATTATCAAAATTGTTAATAAAAAAACCGTTGGAAGTGCTGACTTTTTAGCTTATATAATTTATAATAATTGTCACGTGCCTGTAGATCGGCTTACTAAAAAGATGGTGAAAAAACACACAAAAACATATTTAAAAAAAGGAACCAAGATAGCATGTTTTTTTTATTAAAATCATATTTCCATTATTGATTAATATTAATAGCTAAATATTGAACAGATTATAAATGAAGATCTAAATTTTATTATCGATTTTACAGATGGCATATAACGAGAAGGAGTAAAATGTTATAAACCGTTAAAGTGATGGTACTCATAAAGTACCGTTGTGAGAGCTTCGTTTTTTTAAAAATGGAATATCAAATTAAAGCGCACTGAAAAAATTTGCTATATTTTGGTTTCTATTGCAAGCAGAAGCTTAATTTTTTTTCAAAAATTTGTTTTAAAACCATTTAATCAGAAAGTGTGAAAATTTCTATAAAAAAAATAAGTATTTTCATATTTTAATTTAAATAAATATTTTGGAGTATTAAATTATAATTAATATTATATATTTACATAAATAATATACATTAATTATTCAAATTTAAATATTTCTTACGAAATAATGATAAAATTCAATAATTTTTTTTATGGAAAAAAATTAATTAAATAATTTTTTCGGGATTTTCCGATTTTTCCGGGAGGTGAAATAAGACCAGTTCTTATTATTTTCTCCAGGTATCCCAGTTTAAAAAAACTGAATATTGTGCGTGTCATAAAAGACGATATGTTGCGAATTTTTCTAGCTCGCTTCAATTTGAAGTTCAATTCTATAAAAACGGAGCTCGAAAAGTTCTTTACGTTCGTTACACCTTATTTGTATATGCAATCTGTAAATTGTATCATAAAATCTAGATCTTCTTTAATCTGTTCAATTTTCAGCTGTTAATGTTAATAATCAATGGAAATATAATTTTAAGGAAGTATTATCTTGGTTCCTATTAGTCATAGAAGATTATTTTTTAAGACTGTGTTTTTTCACCAACTTTTCATTGAGCTTACTTACAAGCGTGTGAAATAAAAAATATCGCAGTTATTATAAATTTTTTAATCTGAAAGGTTAGCAATTTTTCAAACAGTTTTAATAAATTGTTGACATTTTTTTAATATATCTTAAAATTGAAGCCTCAAAGAATCGATTACGATCTACTATAAAAAATAAATCTATAATCACTGTGTGGGCAAATACAGCTGTATAAATAATTGCTCTCTGGCATAAACAAATAGAATAATTGACAAACTATTTGGTCGATCTAGCAGAGATACAACACACTTCAATAACGAATTAATTTCATAATTGCAAGTATGTAGTTATATTACATGTCATTATTCAACAAAGTTCAAACATTTATTTCTGCAAAAATAAGGGCTTTTTTGCCTTATCTCTGTCAATTGTTTATGTATTTTAGTTTTGTTAAATAAGTTAAATAACTTTGTAGGATCTACAAATTTTATTGAAACCATTTTTCTTTAAAATGGTTTAAATAAAATAAATAAAATAAAAGGATTTATCATCAGCTATTCCTCATATACCTTTGAGACCCTTGTATAAGATTTTACATGAAATCGATGATTTTTCCACATATTCACATTGGTAATAACTTCAAAGGGGCAATAAAATCAAAGAGAAATAATCTTTTGGCAAAGAAAAAATTTTTATCATGAGAACGCATACATCTGTACAGGGTCTCCCAAATTGGATGTTTTGCAAGGTATACCGAAAACTAGAGAAGATAGAAAAAAAGTAGTTGAGATGTCATGACTTCTTTATTCGTTAAAGTAATAATTGCACAATCAAATCATCAATAGCTCCTCACAGTAGCGAAATACAGGGCGATTATTGAAAAATGTCGAAAACGACAGGGTTAAATATCTTCTTTATTAAGAAAATTTTTTTTAAATTTTATAAGAACTTGATAGAAATATTATGGAAACGTTCAGTGGCCTACGAAAATTTTTCTATTTCACCTGATATTACATGTTATATATCCATTTTCAGTTTTTTGAAGCTACTATGCAGATAGTATGTTTATAGTTGACGTTAAGTTATAGGCACTTAAAAATAAAACACTCGCGACAATAATAACGCATTTTAACATTTTATTATGAGGATATTAGCGAGAGCCCCTAAAAAATTAAAAGCCGACATTTAACCCTGCCGTTTTCGACATTTTTCAATAATCGCCCTGTATCTCGCTATTGTGGGGAGAAATTGATGATTTGATTGGGTAATCGTTACTTTAACGAAAAAAGAAGTCATGACATCTTAACTACTTTTTTCTACCTCCTCAGGGTATACCCTGTAAAACATACCAATTTGGGCACCCTCTACACAAATATGCGATTGCAGTTACCAAAATTCATCAATTGAGTATTAAGTTAGTATCTCATTGGCATTATTTCCCAGTTCTAGCCTCCAGCGATTATCATTTTCCAAACCAGAGAAAGCATCTGACGCTACCGTAAATAGTTATTTCGAAACCAAATAGGAATGAAGATATTGCTGAACTGAAACATCGTTTAAATAGTGTATTGAGCGTGCAAGAGACTATTGAAATAAAACAAAAAGGTTTTTGTAGTGAATGGCTTACATTTTCTTTATTAGACCAATTAATTTATCGGGCAATCTCGTATAACAGACTATTTGATAATTTTCTTATCAAAAAATAACTCGCACTCCAAATTTATCTTATTTTGCCACTTATACAACATAATATGTAAAATACATTTGGATATTTTTGAATTAAATTCCTCAAAGTAAATAAACACGCTAATTGCTTTCATACACTGGTCTTTTTTTTATGGCGAATATTGAATTTTTGAACAGTGAAAAAAATTAAATTACATGGACCTACAACATAGGTTTAAAAACAAAATCATTTCTTATCGCATAATCCTCCCTAGCTAATCTCTCCATGAATCCAACGTTTTAAATATTCCTTTACCAATAGAAGAACTTCTAAATATCTTCCCAACATGCAAACATTTAGCTAAAGGACCCAATGGTATTCCTATTATATTATTAAAAATATTTTCGTCTTCTCCCTAATAAAACTGCTATACTTTGTTCGCTGATCCCAATCTCAACTGTACGTTATTGTTAAATTTTGACCGACTGACAGTGGTAGTACTGGTAGTACATTTAACAAACTTGCAGCTCTAAACGTTTAATGGAATTCGTAGAAAACCTTTCGTTGTAGTAAAAGGCACGGCAAACTGCACTGGACTTCTCCATAATCTTTTAATTACTTTGTTTATACAGTGTGACCCATTTAGATTGGAAACACCTCTATAAAATTTGAAGTTGTTAACCGATTTTAACCAAATTTTTTTTTAATGTCATGTAATAAAAGGTCTATTGCGGAACAAAATATGAAATATTTATTTAAATTTTCAGGGCAGTCTACGATACTTTTTCTTTGTCGAAAATGGAGAATTTGTATTAGCGATTTTTTTATTAAAAAAATTTCTACGCCACTGGATTTAGAGTGACTTCAAATAGCTATGACAAAAATTTCATTAAGATATATTTATTAATAACAAACTTATGACAACTTAAAATTTTAAAACTCACTAAGAAAAAAACACTCTGTATTAACGTTAAAATAACACTCTGTATTAACAGAAACATGGAAACATAAATTTAGTTTAAATTCTAGTTGCCTCTACCAATCCACCATCTAATTGGATACATTTGTCGTAGCGTTTATGAATATTTCTAATTACATTTCTTAGTTGTTGGGGAGTAATTTCTGCACATGCTTGTCGAATTCTTGCACGAAGTTCGTTTACGTCTATTGCACGGGTTTGGTAAACTTTTTGTTTGATAACTCCCCAGAGAAAGAAGTCTAAAATTGTGAGATCTGGAGACCTGGGTGGCCAATCTATCAACGGACTACCCCGGCCTCTCCAACGGTTCCGAAAATTTTCATTTAGCCATTGCCTCACGGTTCTGACGTAATGAACAGAACACCCATCTAACTGGATATACAAATTTAATCGTTCATTAATTGGGAGCTCATGAATAGCATCCCACAAGTCGGTATTTAAAAATTCTAAAAAGTTCTGTGAGTTCAAGTTTTCTTCAAAAAAGAAAGGACCAATAACTCGCTCGTTCAGTATACCACACCAGACATTGATTTTTTGAGAATACTGGCTTTTACAGTTTATTACCCAATGGGGATTATCTGCTGTCCAATAGCGACAAGTCTGTGATGATACTACTCCATTTGCAGTGAAAGTGGCTTCGTCGGTAAACAACACGTTTTTTAGAAAATTTATATTGTTTAAATATTCCCCTTGGGCCCATAAACAATATTCTAAACGTTTTGCTTCGTCGCCTTCTTGTAATGTGTGTAAGAATTTTGGTTTGAAAGGTTTAATATTATTTACCTTAAGACATCGCCGAATACTCTCTCGAGGCACATTCAAATATAAACTGGCATTCCTTAAACTGGCATTAGGGTTATTTCTGAAATGATCTAAAATTATTTGATCATTTCCTCTTCTTCTTTGTAACGGGTTATTTTTTAAAATTAGTTTTAATACTGCACCATATTCATTAAATATTCTATTTATTTTGTTTACCGTACCGCAGCTAATATTAGGACGATCTACATGTCTGTCATTAAATATTGTACAAACTTCCCTGGCACTTCTATCGTTATCTCCCAAAAGACGTATAATTTTAATTTTTTCTCTCAAACTTAATCTTGCAGCCATGACACAAAATATTATTAAAAGAATTTGAAGTAAATATTGTTGCAAATATTATGCATAAATTTATGCTAGCACTGAAATGCTATATTGTATGACACAAATAATGTCAAACAGTAATATCGTTGTCATGGCAACTGAGATTTAAGTTGTAGCATGTAAAGTTAATAATAATGTAAGTGCGTTACTTGCATTAAATTTTTATGCTATTTTAAACATTTTTTTGTCTAGTAGTGGTTTATTATTAAAATTATTTAAAAAATAATTAGTTTAATGGTTATCTGTTGATACAGGGTGTTCTTTTTTGACTCGTAGCTTAGTGAGTTTTAAAATTTTAAGTTGTCATAACTTCGTTATTAATAAATATATTTTAATAAAATTTTTGTCATAGCTATTTAAAGCCACTCTAAATCTAGTGGCGTAGAAATTTTTTTAATAAAAAAATCGCTAATACAAATTCTCCATTTTCGACGAAGAAAAAGTATCGTAGGATGCCCTAAAAATTTAACTAAATATTTCATATTTTGTCCCGCAGTAGACCTTTTATTACATGACATTAAAAAAAAAATTGGTTAAAATCGGTTAACAACTTCAAATTTTATAGAGGTGTTTCCAATCTAAATGGGTCACACTGTATGTTTGCCTGTACTATCAGTTGAGAGTTAATTTGTATAAAATGAGGAGCAAAAATTCAAACGAAATTTTAAATATTATTATTTATTTGGCTATTAATGAATGTATAGCAGCAGAATTGTACAGCAGGTTAACCTGCTGTACAATTATTTTATAAATAACATTATAATAGTGTACTTAGTGATTATTTAAATTTATAAATCATCATCATCGTCACTAAATTCACTACCGTTATTATTATGTAAATCTATAATCACTGTATTAATTTCACTAATTTTATTTTTCCGGATCCACCACTCTTCTATTATTTTTTCACATTTATTTAGAGTTGTGGTCCATATTTCTGGAGTTGCAGTTTTAAGATCTTCTTGCCACATTTCCCTAACTGCATCGTCACTGTAGCCACTGCATCCAACGTGATAATCATAATACGTTTTACATATACCCCAGATGTGTTCGATGGGATTAAACTGGCAGTGATATGGCGGTAACCGTAGTACTTGATGCCTATGACTTAATACAATTTGGTCAACTATATAAACTGTTGGTTTTTCATTACGTTTCGAAATTTCCAGTAACTCTAATTTGAAGGCGTATTCCGGAAAATTATTTTTAACTAACCAATTTTTTATGCTCGGTACGTTTTACGACTGTTTTGGTTGTCTCTCCAAAATATTCGAATGGTGGTAAGGTGCATTATCTAAAACTATAACTGATCGTTCACTCAGACTAGGTAACAGTTTCTCCTCAAGGCATTTAAAAAACATATCTGCATTCATGTTTTCATGGTAATCAGCAGATTTTGATTTTAAAGACAAAAAAAAACAAATCTGCGTTTTCTATAAAGCCTTCTTTCCCTTGCATGAAGAATGATGTGTCTTTTGCCTTTGCTATCTGTGTGTTTTATTGATTTTATGCTGTCGTCTTGCAAAATTCCCTTAATTCCACTTTTTGCAAATATATATGTCTCATCTAAGTATACGAATGTTGCATTTTCAGATCAGTCTAGTATATTCTCTCAAAAATTTAATTCTTTTGTGAACCATGCTACTCCTTTCGGATAAAAGTAATCTATTATTTTCTTTTTTGCATTTAAATCCTAAATCTCTTAACACTTTCCAGAGGCTAGTCCTCTTAATTTCAGAAACATGTCGTTCTCTTATTTTGGCCAGTAAAGTATCTAAACTGACATGTTGATTGTTTTCACGTATTCGATACAAAATATTGCGAATTTCAAATTTTTCTCCATCAGGTAAGTCAATGCTCCTAGAATGTTTACGAGTTGTTTTTTTGTCTTTGTGATACTCAGTCACAGTAAGATCTTCTTGAAAATCTCTGACAATCTTCATTACAGTTTTTATCTTACTTTTACTTAGTCTTTCACTAGACTTTCACGAGTCAGTCACAAATGCATTGATTTATACATAATAATGACTTTAAAGGTCCACCATTATCTCTTTTTATGGTAAAGTATTTATGCACGTTTGTAATAAATTCATCAACATCCAACTTACGTCTAGGCATGATGGTCACTTAAAACTACACGTTTGAATTACAATATACTGAGTTAAGATCAATATGATAGAAACTTTCGAACTGTTGTGCTTGAGAGGTAAAATATAATCGCTTACAAAGATCCTAAACATGTTAAGCAAATTAGCCTAATGATCATTAGAAATGTCGATTGTAATTTAATTATGTTTGATAAAAAGTTTAAAAATGATTGGAAACCGTACATAAACAAATTAAAATGTTTCCCACAATTATTTTATTTTTAGTACAAGTATTTTCATTTGAAAATAAAAAGTTAAATATATTTACCAAAACCCTAACTTTAACCCGTTATCGCAGACTTCTCAAAAACGGTACACTCTAACAGACATATGGTCAATCTAACCACCACTATTTAAATTGACAAAATGTTCTAGTTTACTCCGAAGTATTTTTAAAAAAAATTAAAAGTGATATCTTAGTACTTTTTATATCTTCTTTGATTATAAATTATACTTAGCACGGTAGTGTTTGTTTAAGAAAAAAATTATTAAACAATAGGTGAAAGAAATTTACGTTATATAACATTATGCAAGAATACTAGTTATTAAAAAAAAATGTAACAAAATATGCAAAACTATGAACAACGGGTTAATGACACATATATTTATTTTATACCTAAAATTTTTCAAAGTGTTAAACATTATGGAGAACACCAGTGCAGTTTACCGTGCCTTTTACTACAACGAAAGGTTTTCAGCGAATTCCATTAATCGTTCAGAGCTGTAAGTTGGATGAATGTACTGTACGTGTAGTGCTCATAACGAAATTTTTAACAAAAAATATTATATGCAATTTATTAACAAAGTCAATCTGCATCAATTAAAACAAAAGTTTATTTTTTAAATTTTATAGTTTTTTCAGATTAGTATGTACAGATTTAGTTTTAGTTTTATTAAAAGTTTTTAATTTATCAGACCAATAATAACATATGCGGCAGAAACACGACCTGACATAAAGAGAATAAAAAGAATGTTAGAAACAGCAGGGATGAAACCGCTTTATGGTAGGTTTTTACACAAAATTTATGGTAAAACACTATGATGGGATAGAGCTAGAAGTACAGATATACAACGTATGTGCAATGTGCATATACGTTATTATTTCTTACAAAATTTTAGTTGTAAGTTTCAGGGTAGTCAGAGTTTTAGTAGTAGTTTTCAGGGAAGTTGATCCTTCATTGCGGCTCCACCATATTTCATCAATTCATTTGCTATCCCATGTTTACCTGCAGCTTTTCTGTTCTTTAGTTTTCAAGTGTTTTTTGTACCTTATGCTTGCTTATGTTAACTTCTTCGTTCGTTTATGATAATTTGCGCTGTTTGCGCAAAAGAAAATTGTAAGAATACACTTTTATATTGTCTCGTTCGTTATTCCTCCATTCTTACAGATTTAAATAATTATTTATTTCTAGACATTCAATATACTCATCCTCTATGCGTCCAACCATGTAAAGCAATGTCTCAAAGCAGGCCTTAACAGATTTAAATTGGAATCTACATTATATATTATTTCAATTCTATTTTTAGGCTAAAAAAATCGATAAATTAATACTTCACCCATTTTATTGTGAGTACACAATAATTAACAAATGTCCAGTTATGTTTTTATAAAATCGAGAGTAATGATGGCAACAAAATTATCAAACCAAGTATTTCCCGGACATCTATCAATAAAATTTATGTATTTTTAGCACTACGCCAACATATGCTGACATCCAAGGTGTTTTAATTATAAGCAAATATTTTCTCACTTAACATTAGTGACTTCCTTTGGTTAATAGTGTCAACATGTCTGTTAAGTAGGCTTTTATACTTATCTACAAAATAATGTATCTATAGATAAGCAACTTGTATTGATAATATAATAACGAATATATTTCACAATATAGTAAAAGGCGAACTAACGTATTCTAAAGGGAAATTTCAAATCTGACAATACTGAAACTGACGCAACCTAATAAAGTCATTCTAATATACACATCTACCAACTACTTCGGTGACGGGTAATTCCCCTTTGAATTTTCTCGGATGTTTCCAGTTTCAACAACATTTATTCCGACTGCTGCCAAGCCAGTCGGCGATTCTCAGAAGCTGTGCGCCACCGGATTAGGCCAAATGTCGAGAAATCTCAGACTATTGGAGCTGAAACTGTCGGGGAGATTTACAACAAGGGGATGTTTACCAGAGGAGAGTGGAAAAATAGAATATTTCTCGTAGTTCACGCTGATATTACGTTTCTTGTAAAATTTGGTCGCAAAATATAACAGCAATATGAAAAAAGCCAATATATGAAAATATGTATATTGTAGCTGTAATGCAAATGGTTGCTGTAATAATATGTATATATAGTTAAGTAGCAGAAAAAAAATAAAGCATTTTTTATAGAGGAAACAGAGGAATTTTATATATTTCAATGAGCTTATACTTAGATTAGATATAGAGATGAGCACAAAGGAAGCGATTACAAACCTAATTATATGCTATGGACCTGATGATTATGCAACAAAAAACGAAAAGAAGGAGTTCTGGGACAAACTGCAAGAAGTAATGAATGATTGAACAGCGAAAATAGTAATCACAGGAGATATGAATACTAAAGTGGGAAAAGAAGTAGAAAAATGGAACGATGTTATAATATTATATGGAGAGGATAAAATTAACAATAATGGAAAACTATTACTTGAATTATGTTTAGATATGATGAACATGAATACACATTTCCAACATAAAAAGAAAGAATAGACAACAGCTGGATAAGAAACGCAAGGATGAGAGGAAGCTATGAAATAGGCAGTGACCACTACCTGTGAAAAATATAATGAAAATATGGAGAGAACATTTCGAACAACTGTTGAACGGAGAGCAAGAAAAAGCAATGGAAAATTAGAATTGGCGAATCGGAGGAAAACACTGAGGAAACAGAAGGTATACAAAAAAAAAGAACTAGAGGAAGCAATAGGAAAAATAAAGACTGGGAAAGCTCCTGGGAAAATAAAGTTAGTCCAAACATGTTGAAATATACAGGGTTTTCAGAAATTCTCATGACAAACGAAGACCGGAGATTCCTCAGATAATTTTAAGACAATTTAACCTAATTCATCTAGTCCGAAAATGCTTTGTAAGGGAACCAGAGCTCTTTGAGGATGGCACTTTGTCATTAGTTTTTTGTTAATACCTCCAGAACGCTGTTATTTGGAAAAACAAAAACTGGTAGGATTATTTCGATTTAATAAATTGGTAATTTCTAGTACCGATCATAGGTGTCCGTTTTGTGTAGCTCAACGGTTATTTTAACGCAGGACTTTTTTGTCTTTGCCTTTTAAGCATTCGTGATGCTAGATTATCAAATTTTCAGGTATTCTAGTACTAGAATGTACTCTTACTCTAAGTCGATAGGATACACCGTTGTCCAGAAAAATCGATTTGAAAATTTTTAATATTTTTTGCAGTAATTGGCTTTGACCTGTCAACAGAGGTATAACCTACGTTTTTCATTGTCAAGTTGTGGTCGGTTAGCAGACGCAAATGACGAAACATTTCGACACCTAACGGTATAAGCGGATCAATTATGTATATATGTGTAATGCAAATTTGCTACATCTGTATATCCGTATTTCATTATATATTTAATATATAATTCATATATTTTTGAGCACGATTCAGAAATGAGTGAAAAACTGTGAAACTATGGTTTCAGTTTTCACTGCATTAAATTCGCGCACAATAAATATTACATCATTATTAAAATCGAAGCGTTATCAGTAAACTGTTTAATTTGTGATAGTTTAAAGTCTCTATAATTAATCGAATATACACCTCATTAATGCAGGTAATTCTGTTCCATGGCAAAACTAATTATTGATTAATTGATTATTGATTAATGAAATTCTAATCACAATGTCGGAATAATTTGTGATTCTGTACTCGATCGTTTAGGTATCCTCTACAATTTAATCAAATTTTAATGAGACTATCCGAACTTTACTGACAATTTTGGTTCATATGTTGCACAAAAGAAGAAGAAACTACAACAATGATATACTAGGAAGATTTTTAGCGTGATAATTGATGATTGTCTTATAATGAACCTATATCTCGAATTAATTCATCCCAAAATGAATGTACTAGTTAAAATCAGCAATCTGTTATCTGAATCGGAAAAATCTATATTTGATATTTTAATTAAGTTTATGAACGCATGGATGATAAAAATTTGAAAATTTTTCGTTGTTTAATGCCATCTTTCTCTCTACACACTCTCAAATTGAAAATGATACAGAATTAACGTTTTAATTTTTTTTTCTATTTCAGACTATCCAAGATGGGTTCCAGCAGCGGAGGAAAAAAGAAGTACGTGAACTTTCGAAGCCGACAACGCGCAAGCCTTAGTTTTTTTATAGTTGTCATGTTCTTCGGTGTGTTCGGTATTATAGTCTTTACAGAAATTTTTTTTATCGACGACAGGAGCCGAGCTTCGGGAGTGGTGGTCAGACCTGGATCGCTAAGCTACTCGCACAAGCAAGAAAAGTCAGCTGACTATGAGGAGGTAAGACGGATGGATGAAACAATTTTATTGCTGTCCCGAGTGATGTTATTGTTTTTTCCAAGAGCGCTGAAAGGTGCTCGTAATTGAACTTTAGATAAAGTTTTCTTTTTCTCCAATAGTTTTTTAACCTTGTATTATTTGACGTCTGTATTACTGTAAGCAAGCAAGCAATTTGATTAAACCCAGCCTATGAGACATGTTCACCCCTAAGAATTACGTTCGGGTGTAACAATTCATTGGAGCGAGGTGTGTTAACTCGAGTATATACAGGAGTCACCCCACCGCGCTCCAATGCTCTAGACCATCCCTTTCCCCCCTATAGCACTCTGATGCGCGATAGGGGCACAACTATCAGCCAAATGCTCTTCATGTGGAGGTCCTGGGTAATAGAACCCCAACATGGTTTCCTAACCGATTGCAAAACTCAGGACAGCGAATTGTCGCTATGATCCTGTTATTATGATGTGGCTTATCCGCGAACTAAAATTGCTTACTTGGGCCTCAAGTCTCCGCTCTGAGCCTAGGCTCAGTTCGGCGACTTGGTGCTCAAGGGGTTGGGCCCTACGTGCCCGGGTTTTGGGGTTTTTGTTAATTTTTTTGGTGGCTTACGCCGGTTTTTGTTAGTATTTTTATAATTTTTTTGGTGGCCGAAGCCGGTTTTTTGTGTTTTTTATGATTTTTTTTGTAGGTGGCCCTGAAACAAAAAATCAGAATTAGTGTAAAGTCCATACTATAACATTGAAAATATATATATATATATAAACAATATAACAATATAGACTTTATCGTCTATAGGCAACTGGGCCCACTCTGTGCTTTGCGATAGTCTTTGGTGTTTTGAGCTACGAACTGTCTTCTGTGTGCGTTGTTGTTTTTTTTTTTTTTTGAGGTGTTTTCTCTCTGGTGTTTTTGTTTTCTCTCTAGTATTTTATTTTTCTCTCTGGTATTATTTTCTCTCTAGTACTTTTTTATTTTATTCTACTATTTGTTGTTTTGGTCTTTTGTGCTTCCATCTGTGGAAAGCGTCATACCTCATCATCTCTCTAAGTATGTAGTTGGGGTGGTTCTCTATATCTGCAAACTTTGTCCTGGCTTTTTCTTTCATCGTGTCTGTCACTCTGATTTGTTGCAATTCTCTGAAGAGAAATCTTTCTGCAACGTATCTTGGTACGTTGACTGCTTCTCTAAGGCTGTTGTTGTGAGCCGCTTGTATTTTCTTTTTTGATGTTTTGCATACATGTCCCCAGGCGAGGGATGCATATGTCAGTATGGGCAGTATTATGCTGTTTATTAGTCTTATCTTAGTTTTTAGTCTGAGTTTACTTTTCCTCCCTGTTAGTCCTCTTACAGAAGCTCTTGCCATGTTTGCCTTTTGTACTGTGGCTTCTACGTGTTTGTTGAATGTTAGTCCTTTATCCATAATTACTCCGAGGTATTTGGCTTCGCTTTTCCACTCAATGGGATTGTCTTGCACAGTTACCTGTTCTTCTGGTTGCTGATGCCGCTTTTTGAAAAGTACAGCCTGTGTCTTATCGGAGTTTATTGCTATTTTCCATTTTAAACTCCATTCTTCTATGCCGTCTAGTGCTGTTTGGAGGTTATTCACCGCAGTGTCTATGTTTCTATGTTTGGCCGCTATCGCTGTGTCGTCGGCATATAGGCTTAATAGTGTACCTGGTGTTCTAGGTATGTCTGCTGTGTATATTGAGTACAGTAGGGGTGACAGTTCCGCTCCCTGTGGCACTCCAGCCTCCGGGTTCCCGAGTTCGGATAGGACTTGTCCTATCCGGACTCTGAAACGTCGGTTGCTCAAATACGACGAGATCAGCCTTGTCATTGCTCCACTGTACCCGTATCTTCTCATTTTGTATATTAGTCCTTTATGCCAGACTCTGTCGAATGCTTTGCTTACGTCAAGGAAGGCTGCTCCTGTGTATTGTTTATCGTTGAATCCAGCTGCTATGTACTCTGTTAGTCTGAGCACTTGTAGCTCACTGGAGTGTTCTGATCTGAAGCCGAATTGGGCTTCAGGTATTATTTCTAGTCTATCTGTTTCCGCTTGTAATCTGCTGAGTATGATTCTCTCTACAATCTTACTGATTGCAGGTAGTAAGCTTATTGGCCTGTAATTTTGCGGGAATGTGCTGTCTTTTCCGGGCTTTGGTAACATTATGACATGGGCCTCTTTCCATCTGTTCGGGAATTTCTTGAATCTTAGCATTGCATTAATGATGTTAGTTAAGTATACTATAGCTCTCGCTGGTAGGTATTTTAGTGCCCTATTGGTGATTTGGTCAGGTCCGGGTGCTTTTTTCGGCGAGCTGTTTTTGATCAGTTCGTTTATCTCCTCTGGTGTTGTATGAGGGATAATTTCGTTTGGATTATCAGGTCTTTCTCTTTGTCTTTCGACTTCTTCTATGAAGTCGATGTCTTCGTCTGGGTGGTAATTTAATGTACACTCTCTCTCGAGAGTACTCCTCATTACCTCTGCTTTTTCCTCTATGGTGTATACGATTCCATTTTCCCCGTGTAGTGGGGGGATTGGTTTTCTGTCGGTTCTCAAAATCCTCTGGAGTCTCCAGAGGTTTTGCATGTGTGGTCCTTGTTCTTCCATATCTCTTATGTGATTATCCCAGCTTTCACTACGGTGTTGTTGTAGTGCTGTTTTGACCTCTCTGTTTAGTCTGTTTGATCTGTTTTTGTCTGCCTGATTCCTTGTCCTTCTTGCTGTTTGCTTTGCTCTGTTCTTTTCCCTTATCAAGTCTTTTATTGCTTGTGGTATATCCTTAAATCTTTCAGAATGCATTTCTACTTCCTCTTCTGTGGTGCTGTTTCTGAGCGCTTGTTGGATGATGTTTTCCAACTCTAGGACTTTGTCTTCTATTTCTCGTGGGGTTTCTATCACTGGAACTATATTTATTCCAGTGCTCACGAGTCTCTTAAAGTTTGTCCATTTTGTTTTCTTTTTAATTCTTCTGATTGAGCTTTCTTCCTCCCACGTACCTAGTTCTAATAGGATGGGATTGTGGTCGGTTGTGCCTTCGTTTAATGTTTGTAATTCTGTTTGTAGTCCTAGGTTTTTTGCTACTACTATATCTATGTGTGTGGGAAGTCCGTTTCCTGGATAGTGAGTAGGGTCTGTTGGGCCCATTGCCATAATGTCTTCATTATTTTCGATGTAGGTATTTAATAGTCTTCCATTTCTGTTCGTAGCTCTGTCGTTCCAATTAGGGGATCTTGCGTTTAGGTCTCCTATTATTATTGAGGGTTCGTTATTTAAGAACGTGTTCAGGTCGTCGTCGATCAGTAGATCTTGTGGTCTTACGTAGGCGGAGGTAATGTTGACTTCTCCTTGCCTCATTTGTATTCTTACTGTTGTTGCTTGCATAGTATTTAGTTGCGGTGTTATTATTCTGATGTGCTCTATGCCTTTTTTCACTAAGATTGCTGTGCCACCTGATCTTGCTGTGTTGTCGTTCCTATATATGTCGTATCCTGGGAATTTTATGCTTATGTTGTTTGTAAGTTTTGTTTCTTGTATTGCTACGACATCCATTTCGTATCTATTGACCAGTTCGTCCAGTATATTCTGGTTGGTCCTTATGCCTCCTGGATTCCAGGAGCCTATCCTCAAGTATCCCCTATTTGCTTGCACTAGTTCAGTGCTAGCTTTATATCTGCTATCGCCTCGTTGACTACTCTAGTTAGTAACTCTTTCACAGAGTTAACTAGGCCGTCTTGGTGTTGTCTTGAGATAAGGATGGTGTTTTCCTTATCTTGTGTTTTTGTTGTTGCTGCCTGGGCGTATGATGGGCCGCCGGGAGTGATTTGTGGCCTTCTTTGCGCCGTTGCGTTCTGTCTTTGTTGGGGCTGCTGTTGACGTCCCCATGTAGGGCATCTTGGGCATCCCCTGAAATTTGCTGGGTGCTGTCCTTGGCAGTTTGCACATTTTGCCTTTTGATCTTTGGGCAATTGGCAGCTTTTGCTGGAGTGTTCTTCTCCGCATTTTACGCAGCGGGGTGCTTTAAAGCACGCTCTCTGCGCGTGATGGTAGCCCTGGCAGTTGAAGCACTGTGTGGGCCCTGTTGCTTTGCGTAAGTCCTCTATTTTAATTTTCATGTGCATCAGGTTAGTGATGCCTTTTAGCTTTTCGGTGTCCTCCCTCTCCACCGTCATGACAAACATTGGTAAGTGTCTTCTATCGCTTTTTCTTGAAGTCATGTTCTTAATCGACACGACTTCTATATCATACTCATCTCTGATGGCCTCGAACATCTCTGTCGTGTTCGTAGTTGGAGGTAACCCTCTCAAAACCATCCTTGGTTTGATGTCTTCTTCTAATGGGAATGCAATCCATTGAATTGGATTTTCCTCATTGAATTTCTCAATGATTTTCACCATTTTGCGATAGTCCTCGGGGTTCTTTGCTTGGATGAGTGTTTCTCTTCCACTTCTCGACAGCTTGTTCGCTGTGATGATTTGTTGTTTTTGTGCAATACTTAGTATTGCACCTGTATATCTCACACTCTGTAATTTGATTACAGGTGGTTTTGCCCAAGTTTTCTTGGGAGCAACTTCAATGTCCATCTGTGACGGAGACGGAGGACGCCGATCGGCTTTAGCTTCACCTTCCTGATGTTGTTTCGGAGGGGTGAGGGGTGGGAAATCTTCTTTTCTTCCTTTTGTTGTTGTTTTTTCTTCTTTTTGTGAATTTTTTGGGATTGTTCCCGTAGCTTCGGCTTGAGTATTCTTTGGAATGGCTCCTGTGGTTTTTTGTTTCTTTTTGCCCTGAGTTTTAGGGTTTTCTTCCGGTTTTGCCTGATTTTTCAGGTTGTCTTCTTGTTTATTTTTCTGTGCCTGGTTTGCCAGGTTTTCCTCGGGGTTTTTTGCGTTCAGTTGGTTGAACTTCTTGTCCATGTGTTCGATGATGGACTTTTGAGAGGCTACCATTGTGTCTTGGAGCTCTTGTATCTTTTTCCTTAAAGATGCAATTTCTGCATCTTTTTCTTTTAATAATGTCCTTAATGCAAGTAGTTCGGACTTGTCGTCCTCGCTACTTCTCTGTCTTGTCCTTTTTTGCGTTAGCCTTTTTGGCGTATCGTCGTCGGTAGTTTGTGGTTCTTCGCGGTTTCCCTCCGCTCTGTCTTTTGTCCTCTTCTTCTTGTTTTTGGGACGTTTGAATTCCCCTTCGTTTTCTAGTTTTTCGTCTTCAATCGGCAGTTCCTTGAATATTTCGTAGTTTGCGCTGTCATCATCCATGGGGGGTAGTGCGTCGTAGATGTTACAGTGGAGTTTCCTCTCACTGTAACCATATGGGGTGGGACTGGGGGGTGCCTTTCTGTCAGGCGGGGATCGAGAGCGATCCATTTTGGGGGACGGATATCTTAATGTGAATGAGGGCTTTTTTGTCATCCGTCTGGCCCGTTGCCAGCACGGTTTCTGGGTGCCACCCAGTGACCTCTTTCGCGGTAGTTCACGCTTTAGACAGAACTAAAGCGGGGATCCTCTTGAGTTTCTCAATTCTCTGACCCTGGGGCCGTGTCTGCCAGATATAGAGTTCTAAACAACTATATCCCACAGTGTCATCCCAACGGAGGCACAGAGAATATCCCGACGGGCAAGCCCGTATGCTTTTTCGCTTTCCTACGCCTCAATTTTGGCCTCCGTGAAGATCTGATTTAAAAAACAAATCTCCCCGGCTAACCTAGTTGTGACGTAGGATTTTGCCTCTCTTTTTCAGGCCTAGGCGCTGTTAACGCCAAGTCTCCGCTACCGTGCTTACATACACGGCACGAACTGATAAGTTCGGCTCGGACTTGGTCGCTGCAGCTCCTCGGCGGTGTCGCTAGTCGCTCTTCGGCACGTCTGCTGTGTTCGGCTGCTGGAGTCGAACTTAACTACTAGACTAGTCCTGTATTACTGTACAAGTATCTAATTGGTATTTATTAGTACTGTCCAGTAAATTTAACTTTGTTTTTCAAGGGTTGAATGCGCATATAACAATGTCGCAGAGTAACTATCATTTATCCTTAATCCTTATACTGGTAAAATTCGTGGCATAATATTAATTATAAAATTTAACTCGCTAGAAAAATGTAAGGTTTTAATTGCGCAAAGCAATAAAAGCGTTTGAAATGTTTTCAAATTTATTACGTTGGAAGCAGAATTAATTTTGTTGACAAGAATACAGGAAAGCAATTTTCATGATTTTATTATGAAAATATTTGAATAAACTCTAGGCGGAGTGTATTAATTTTCAAGACTAGGAATGACTTTGGAAAATTTTCCCATCTACTCAGAGAGCAAATAAAGTATTCGGAGAGCAACAGATGGATGAGACGTGCACGAAATACTTTATAACCCCCGCATAAAATTATTAGCCCCTCCGAGTTATAACAAACTGATTACCGGCATCCTTTGGAAACCCGTAAACTCATCACCACAGATAAGTAAACTCATCACCAGCATTTTGACCCACGGCGCTGGTTTCTAAAGCGAAGTATTGCTTATTACCTGTACACTTTTTATTTACGTGGTAATCCATTAAATTCAGAAATTATTTTAAGCAAATTGCTTTAAAATTTAACTGATATATTTATATCGGATGTCACCCGGTAAGTCGCCTATTAGTCGTATTCGTAATGAAAATATTTGTAAGCATATGCTATTTCCGCTTATATTGGAAATAGTCTTAATTATCAAACCTTAGCGGTTTGCAAACATTTAATGGTGTATACCTGCCATGGGGTAGCAGTAGGCCAGTTATCAATTTGCAAATATATCCGGGTATATTTCAAAATTCTTGGTTTTATTGCGGTGATGAGTTTGTAATATCTACGAGTGCATTTATGATAATTGGCGACGAGTTTACGTTTCCCCGATGGATGAACGCCGGGACTCTGCTACCTATTTTTAAACGTAGTTTACAGGTTACAGGTTTACTGCGCATCAAGTGGGCGTGCCGATTGTAGGATTTTCAAACTCATTCCTAGTTATCACAATCAACTCTCACTATCCCACTCACCTAGACACAGCTGTAATGAAGAATCTAGGACTCCACACTGAAATACAATCGCTGAACAACGGAGCAGAAGAAGACCACAAACCCATCCTACTGGATATTGGCACATAAAGAGAAGTCCACCTTTCAAATTACAAAAAGAAGAAGATAAAATGGATAACTTTAAAAAAAATAGTCAGCGAAGGAATCGGAAACATTCCAACCATAAACAGCCCAGGAGAACTATAGGCAAGAATCTTAGACTTCGAAAATAATATGAGAAAAGCCATACACAACAACATTACCAAAGAGAAACATACTGACAACAGAGGTAAATTTAGAGATATCAGCCAATTACTAAGGGAACTAATTAGGGTGAAGAACAAAGGAAAGAAAAGAACAAATAGATGAAGGCCCAAGGAGACAAGAACATAGTAAACAGACTAAATAGGCAGATCAAAGATGATCTCTAAAAACACGCGAGCGAGAAATGGGTGAAGCAACAAGAAAGAAACAGCAAAAACAAGGACCATGTGTGGAAACTACAGAAAATTCTAAGAAACGACAGGAAACCACTGCCACCTCTTGAAGGAGAAAACGGCATAATATAAACCACATAAGACAGGGCCGAAGTCATGAGAACCACTCTAGAAAGACAATGTTCCATGAACTACCACCAACAAGGAGATTCTGATTTTTAGGAGGAAGTCAAAGAAGACTACTACAAGAAACTTCATCAAAAAAAGCATCTGGACCGGACGACATAACCAACAGAGCTCTAAATTACCTCCCAGCAAAAACAGTCGTTTATCTAACCAACATAATAAATACACTGATGAGATTCAGAGGATTACCTAATCGATGGAAAGAATCCCACATGATTAACAAAAAGACTACAGAGAGCTAAACACTCAAGCGAACACCAGCTACTCAGGCTCACAGAATAAATCGCAGCAGACTTCAACGATAGACAGTTATCGGAGCAGCTTTCCTACACGTCAGCAGAGCATTCGACAGAGCCTGGTACAAGGGACTGGTCTACAAAATGAAGAACTATGGAAACAGCAATTCCATGAAAGAGCTACGCTACTCGTGCCCCTCCAACCGAAAATTCAGGCGAAGTCGAAATTCCGGAGACAGCAGTACCACACACAGCTGTTCTGTCTCCACTGCAGTATAAGATATATAAAGTCGATGCCCTCAGAACACCAAGCACCGTGATCAGCTTTTATGCAGACGACACGTTAATAGTAATCATCTGAACAACTAGAGATGTTTAACACTCCCATCGAATGGTCAAATGAAGCCAAGTACCTCAAGGTCACCATTGACAAGCTACTAACGTTTACAGTCAATACTACAAGAATAGTAACGAAGGCAAAAATGGTACAAGCCAAATAAGTAAATTAACATTCAGAACAAAAACAAGACTCGTCAACAGCATCATACTGCTCATTCTGACATAGATAAGACGACATATATGTAAGACAAATAGGAAGAAGATCCAAGCTGTCCACAACGGAGCACTACGAGAAGCAGCGAACTTCCCTCGATACGTAGCGGAAAGATTTCTTTTCAGAGACACCCAACTGATCAGGGTATTTGACCAGATTTACGACAAAGCAAGATCAAAAATGGTATAAACATAGAAGAAAAAAACAGCAACTGCTTGGCAATAACTAAGATATATTAAAGTAACTCTGCAACTCCCACCCTCAACTGATCCTCAACCCAAAATCCCTCAAAAAAATCATAAAAAACTTCTAGAGTCTAGACCACCCAAAATAATAACAAAAAAATAACACAAAAATGGCATATGTCAACAAAAAATATTAACAAAACGTCAAAAAATTTTACCAAAGAAGTCCATTTTCCCATCCTAGTATTAAGACCCTGGAGTTTGCTGAGCCGAAAGGCTTTGGTAGACTTATAGAAGCTTGATGCTCGAACATACAAAATACATAAAGACGACAAAAAAAAGAAAACCACGGACTCCGGCTGACCTGGACTTCACGCGGAGAAGACGTCAAGCGGGAGCCTCGTTTCATAAGACTCTCACGTGACACGCAATATTTTGATGGCCTCTCATAGTGCATCAGCGTGCTATGAGGGAGGTTATGAACGAGTATCTGGAGAGCATTGGGTCTCGGATGATTCATTTTTGATCCACCTGGACCAATCCTCCTCACTCCAATGAATTGTATGCAAAAATTGTCCTACATGTATGCAAGTCTCATTCAGGACGGGGATTATTTGCTTACAGTCTGTGGATAAATAAAGGTAGTGCTTTAAAAGGGATGACAGAGGCGGGTCTGTTTTAGCGAGTAGGCACTCGGCGTAGACTCGTCGACGAGAGGGCATATGCCAATTTGCCAATATTGGTAATATTTTTTCCTAAAGTAAAATTATCACAGTGAAAATGTAATAACAGTTACTGAATATCGTTTAACTCTAGTAGCTTTCAGTCCATGTGCAAGTATCCGATAAATTCTACATAAATTAATCCCTCTGGGTATTTGTCAAGTTATTGGCTTCATTTACATAAGAGTAATTGATCTCTAGTTATTTATAACTGCTGCCGCAAGCGTAAAATTCAGCGATATGGCTGCGACTGGCCCATTATTTTATTTTAATTCACCAGCCAAAATTATCGGTGCATTATTGCGTGCCTCTTGGGAAATAAATTACAAGTATATGTACATAGTGTTTTATTATTAATATTTAGTTTTTTAATTCCCAAAAGTGATCAGACTATCGAACGCCTATATATATATATATATATATATATATATATATATATATATATATATATATATATATATATATATATATATATAAGTGTAAAAAGTATAGATGTGACTGAGCAATGAGATAACGGTTTAATGGATGGGTTTCCGGTACACGGAATAAGAAAAACTGTGAGGTGGGTGTTTCTGAATAAGAACATCAAGGAATGGCAAAGACGCTTCAGACTCAACTTCCACCGTGAAGTGAATATTGGGATGTATTCCATTCAGGTGGGAGAGGAAGAGATCTCATATGTCTTTACCATGGGGCCAATAATAAAGGTGTTATCAACGTACCATAATCAGCAGGTGGGTTTGAGGTTTGATTTGAAGGATAGGGCTGTTGTTTCGAAATGTTCCATGTAGATATCAGCTATTACGGGAGAGAGAGAGGATTCCCATTGGGGCACCTTTGATTTGACGATAGAAATGATTTTGGAGTGAAAAGTATCATGCAGTGTTTTATAAGAGATAATGTGTTTTGGGGGATTTGATGTTTAGAGTCCAAGATGGAAATGGTTTCATCAATGGAAATGTTGGTGAATAAAGAAACAATGTCAAAACTAACTAGTATATTTAAGGGTGAAATCAAAATTTTTTACAGAAGATCAATAAAATGGAAAGAATTTTTGACAAAGGACGAGGCCTTTTCGGCTATTAGTTATAAGGATAAGGCGAGATGTTTTGCCAATTCTTGAGTGAGACAGTTGTATGCACCGACGATGTGTTTTAGGTAGGACTTTGAGCTTATGGATTTTTGGCAGGCCGTATATTCTTCGAATTGGGGATGATTTTTCCCTGGGTATAAGAGATTTTTTAATATCTGGAGGCAGATTAGATTATTTATGATGGATTTGGTCGTTTTTTATAAATAAGCGGTGGGATCGTTTGGGACGCATTTGTATTCTGTGGAATTGAGAACTTCGAACATTTTGTCGAAATAATTAGAAGAGTTAAGAATGACGGTGGCATTGACATTTGTCGGACGGGAGGATGACAATGTTAGGGTTATTTTAAAGTTCTTTGAGAGCACGTCTTTCTGAAAGATTGATTTGACGGTAGGGGTTTAGAAGTACGGAGAATTCTGGCGACATCTTGTCTCGCAACTTCGGCTTGGTCATATATCTATATCTATATGTATATATATATATATATATATATATATATATATATATATATTTGATGCGAGTGAATAATAAAAGTACAATGTATTTATTTATTTATATATTTATTGGCATGTCTCACAAAACAGGAAAACAAAAAACATGTTTGCACCATTTCCTAATCAATTACTCCAACAAGATCCCAAGATCCCTCAGACGCCAGGGGATGCTTCCGTAAATCATCCCCTACATCTTCACAGGCTACCTCTACGGCCCCAACGCCACCTAGCTATCCGACATCTTTGATCTGTAAATCCCATAAGTCATCTACTGAGTGGGACGATCTCAACTGAGACTGAGTGTCTACTTTGACAAGATGGACGAAAACAGTTAATAGAGATCAGTGGAGGAAACAAGGGGATACGTCAACTTTAATTTTGGATATTAGACATTTTGCTCAGCTTTGATTGAAATTATTGAAGTTTCTCAGAAATATATATACAAACAACTGTCACCTCTAATGGCTTCTCTTTTTTTACAATTACAGACAAGTAAGCGCGAGCACCACTGTGTAGAGGGTACACGGTACACTGGGCTATACTGGTCCATAATCGGAGTTGTCGGTTTTTCGGAGACGCATCAAAGGGAATCGCTTGATGTTTATTACGGACGATTGTGTGGACGCTTGCAGGATAATTGTGCTGATCATCGACGATCACACGATCAGCCATTATCGCTACTAGTGTAGTGTAGGCATTAAATAAGACACATTGCAAAGTAGCTATGAATGAAGCACCAAAAAGTGAAAACGGAACACCATTATACTTTGTGTTTATCGTCGCTTGAATATGTAAATAAAAATTTTCTCTGCAAATTCCATTATTACCTAATATTTATTTTAAAAATCACTTTTCCGCCCATTGGTTTGAATAACACGTAAGGCTACATATCCATTACGACGACCTCACAATGTATCTATCCCTATTACATTGACGAGTTTGTTTTTTATGTATTTGCGACATTGTTGTTGCTGTCAGATTAGACTGACGGATTTACGAGAAAATTGGGACCCATATCCATCCCATATACACATAACGCGACACATTTGGGAACAAAAATATCGCTAATATTGAGAGTAACGACCTTCTGCTTGACATCCTATAATAGAGATGGTTGATTCATTAGGTATGTGTTCTTTTGGAGCTGGCATATAAGAGGATTATTCATTTATTCGAAATAGTCCTTCTGTGCCTTGATTAATCTTAGTTATATACTCTAGTCAATATGTGAAAAAAATCATCGATTTCACGTAAAAATCTTATGCAAGTTTTAAAGTGTTATGTGTATATGGGACTAAGCCACACTTATTGTTGGTTGTATGGAAAATCACATTTTTAATAACTAACATTTGACGACTTGATTTCCACTCCACAAATCGTTTTCAAAAAAGATTATTATACAAATTCTGGAAAATGTATATGCATATACAAATCTTTTTTGAAAACGATTTTCGGAATGGAAATCGAAACGTCAACTTACCCAAACCGCCACTCTTAGGTATTAGTAAATTGCAATCGATTCTTTGAGGCTTCAATTTTAAGTTACATTAAAACAATTTTAGCATTTTATCCAATTAAAAAAAAACATTTAAAAAGAGTTGACTTTTTAGCTTATGAACATTTATAATAACTTTGATATTAATTTTTATACGCGCTTGTAAATAGACTAACTGAAAAGATGGGGAAAAGTGAAAAGTGCCACGTTAAAGTGGTGGGGAGAACTTTACAAGCTCCGTTTTTTTAGAATTGAACTTCAAATTAAAGCCCTGAAAAAATTTGCAATATCTCGCCTTCTATGGTACGCATAATATCCTTTTTTTAACTGGGGTAGCTCGAGAAAATAATAAGAACTGGTCTACTTTCACCTCCCGAAAAAATCGGAAAATTCCTGAAAAATAAATAATTTTTTTCTTAACTAAGTTATTGGATTTTACTATTTCGTAAGAAATATTTAAATTTTAATAAAACTAATGTATACTATTTATATAAATATGAGGAATACTGCCCAGGGACTGCAGAAATACGAAGTAGATATAGCCACTCTTCAAGAAATCAGATTTTGATAGCATGGATGCATAAATAAAAAAGATTACAGTTTATACTACTGTGGGGTAGAAAGTAGACTTTGGAGTGGGTTGTATGGTAAACCATAAATACCGCATGTCGATATTGGGTTTCACTCCAGTTTAAATAGTTTTATATGTTCGAATTGATTTATTCGAACAAGCTGGATGAATTAAAGCAGAGCGCAGACATAGTTAGATTTGTAAAGTCACAAAGACTAAACTGGCTTGGCCACTTAGAAAGAATGCCAGATAATCGTACTGTAAAAGTAATCCAGAGATGGAAACCCCAAGGAAATAGGACAAGAGGAAGGCCTTGTAAAAGGTGGATAGACGATATAGACGAAGATCTTAAAACCATAGACATCAGGCAGTGGCGAAGGAAAGTATTTTATAGGGCAGAATGGAAGAACGTTGTTAAGCACTCCAAGACCCACAAAGAAGAAGATTTATATAAATACACTGGGGTGCAAAATTAACCGGACACTAAGATTTTTCCTAAAAACTTTCGTTGAAAAAAGTTTAAGATGTTTCCAATTGAGTATTTTATAATGAACAAAATTTAAAAGTCAAATTTACTACAACTTAAAAATATTACACAGAAAAAACAATAAACAATTCAAAAAATTTGAAAATCTGCAAAGAAACAAAAATTTTTTTTTAATATAAACATTTTTTTATGAAAAACGATATTTAGTAGAGTGTATTACCTCCACCAGTCCTAATTACGGCTATCATTCGATTAGGCATACTTCGTATTAAGGAAGCAAAGTCTGCTTGAGGGATTTGCTCCCATCTCTCACGAACTGCTTGCTCTAAATCATTCATGGTTTCAAACTCACCATGGTTACGTCGAACACGTCGTCCCAGAATATCGTATGCATACTCCATTAGATTTAAGTCTGAACTCCTTGGGGGCCAGGGTAATAAATGAATCCCAACTTCATCCAAAAAATTCCGTGTTATTCTTGCGATATTCAGACGAGCATTATCTTGCATCAGACGAAAGTTTTCTCCAAAAAATGGGGCAAATGGCACTAAATGATCTTTCATACATTGCTGAATATACTGTTGAGCGTTCAAATTGTTCAAAATACTGGTGCTAATAATATTCGATCGCGTAATGCTTGTAACCTAAGAAAGCGATCTTCAACTTGACTTGTGGTTCTTTGTCTACCTTGACCTGGTCTCCTGGTGTATTGTCCTGTTTCCCAAAACATTTGTATTGCATCAAACACTGTACTTCAAGATATTCCTAAAGTATTTGGGATGTAATGCTCCGCCCATCATCCTGTAAAGCAACAGCTTCTGCTACTTCTTCTGGTGTCATAATTTTTTTAATTCAAGTTTTAAACAGGAGAGAGTACAAAAACCTACAGCCGAACTTATAATCAGATACAGTACCAAAATAAACCTAAATTAATATTAAGCCACTATTTCACCTTAATTACAAAACGTATTTGTAAAAGTGTTGTTGTTCGCACAAAACATCTAAACAGGTTCAAACAAGAAAAAACGTTATCGCTAATAAGGCATAAAATACAATTCAAACAAATTAAACACCTTATTTGATCTAAACACCAACAAAAAAATCTGAGTGTCCGGTTAATTTTGCACCACAGTGTATATAGTAATTATAAATTAATACTCAAAATGTGTTTTATTCAATTAAAATATGAAACGACGTTTTTTTAAGAAGTTTTTACGCTCTCTGGATAAGTAAATGGTTTTAAAACAAATTTTCAAACGAATCTTTTTGTTTGTTACAAGAAGAATTAATAAAAATTATTATATATTTATATAAATAATATACATTAACCAATAAAATTTAAATATTACTATATTATTATAATATAATATTATTTAAATAATATTACAATTCGACTTTTTTATGGAAAAATTTAAATAACTGATTTTTCCAGTATTTTCCGATTTATCCAATAGGTGAAAATAACACAGGCGTTATTATTTTGTCGAGCTACAGCAATTAAAAAAAAATCAAGCTTCTGCGTCCCATAGAAACCAAAATATTGCAATTTTTCAGCGCGCTCCAATTTCGAGTTCCATTATAGAAAAAAAACTGAGCTTGGATAGGCTATTACCATCACTTTAACGGCTTTTATATATTTACTCCTTCTTTCCTACTTAAAATATATATCTTCTTTTATAATCTGTTCACTTTTCTGCTCTTAACGTTAATAAACATTTAATAAACACATATGTTTATAAGCTAAAAAGTTAGCAATTTTTCAAACGGTTTTTTAATAACAATTTTAATCAAATGTTCAAATTTTTTTAATATATCTTAAAATTTAACCCTTAAAGAATCGACTGCGATCTGCTAAAAACCTCCAGAGTCCTTGTTTGGGGCATGTACAGTTGTTTAAATAATTGCTCTCTGGAATAGACAAATTGAATAACTTACAAACTATTTGGTCGATCTAGCTGACATTGCCATAATTTCAAGTCTTACATTACATTATTATGAAAAATAGTATATTGGTTTATTAGTAGTAAAAATAATACATTTTGTGGAGAGGCTGAAGGTACGTTTGACATTAAGCCAAGTCACAAAAAGTCATTTTTACTCCAAATAGAACATACTATTTTTTTTTAAACGTAGGAAATAATTTTCATGTTACTACGGTTGCTTCTATTGTCACGTTGAGAAATACAAAAAATCACCAATTTTTGCGCTACTTGTTTTGTGAACGTTTGTGCTTATTGTCGCCCAAAACTACGAATATTATGTCTGATTCCGAAAATACCACGGTATCACGTATTCTTTCAGATATTTTGTGTACTGCAAATACTATAACCGAAGGATTGTTGCGTATCAAGTCCACTGCGGTTTACGAAGCTTTTGAGCTTTAGACTTTTACACGTTTGTGCCTAGATGTAAAAGTGCTTCACTTTTATGTCTAGGCGTAAAAGTAACATTTTTATATTGTCAATCACGTCACAAAAATTAATACTTTTGTAACGTTTGAAAAAACAAAACAAAGTTGTTAACATTTAATTAATAAACTTTTAGGATCTACAACTTTTATTTCAACCATTTTATGATTGTGTAAAAAAGAGCAAAATCAGCTATAAGTCTTCAAGGATGTGTCATTAGCTATCCCTCATATACCTTTTAGGACCTCCAAAAACCTGTATAAGATTTGTTCAGCTTTTTTTTCTTTCTTTCTTCTAATAATGATCATTATTTTATTAATAAATCTTCGTATGACACGTGTGTACCTACAACATTATACACATATTGTAGAAGTCCTTCAAGTCTTATAAGGTAATTTTAGTTCAAGTGTCATACAGTTATCGAGAAGGGCTACGAACGATACTTCATTAACTTTACATTTATTTAATCCATTTATTTTTCCCCAAAAATTAAAATTTTTCTTAAATACCAACTGCAACATCAGTATTTAAAATTAGTCTTTATAAATCTATCACCTCACTGAATATATCAGTTATGATCCACAAGTAAATCTCTCCCTCTATCATCTCAATTCGCTCTATAAAATTTTAATAGATTCGAAACATTTTTGTTGGCTTTCGACGCTTTTGTCTTGTAACAAAGCGAAAAATTCAAATTTTGTAATGGCGTCATTAATGGAACACAATAAAAAATGTGTTTCTATTAAGTTAGTATTTTAGTTAGATTTTTTTTATTTTTCTACAGTATTTATGCTTTTTTTATTTATCAACAAAAAAGTTTGTCTTCTTTTCTTTTACTTACATCGTTTTATGTATATTATAGATTCTTCTTCTTCCTATGCCGTCCCCATTAACGGAGGTTGGCGATCACATTTTTAAAAGCTTCTCTGTCTTTTGCAACGTGGAATAATTCGTCTGCAGTCTACATTATAGATTAGGATATATATAGTCCATAATATATTATAGATAATATAGATTAGTCTATATTATAGATTAGGATTAAATAATATAAAAATATTTTTATTAGTTATTTGGGCCAAAATTGTGCATTATACAAATATATACTTTGTTGTTTATATTTTTTGTATTTCTAAATATAAAGTGTCACGAATATTAAGGTCACACTGTGTTGTGTAAATTAGAGGGTGATTTGAATAATCCACGTTATATTCGATTAACAAATTATAATAAACGTAGACTTTGTCAAATAAATCTGTGTCCGTAATAAAAAAAAAAGAACCAAATAATGCTTTTCCTTAAGCATTTTTTACACACATGTAATTTGATAACCGAACATTTTTAGTTTATTGTTGTTTCATTTATTTTAAGGTTTTTTTGCTTTTCTCTTTTCTATCATTGTTTCTATATAATGCTCTCTACAGTTTTTCATGTTCATTTTAACGATCCATGGGTTGTTTCTGTCTGCTATTTTTTATAAAATTACATTTTGGCCAATCGTTTGTTTAATTTTATATCACTGCTTCTATTTTGAGACTTCCTTTTTTAACTTTTTGTCCTTACAGAGATATTTATATCTTTGCTTGCCTTTATCACTATGCGGAGTCGGCTTTTACAATTACATTTCCTAATTATTGGCTCTGTCTAACGAAAGATTTAAGTAATTTAATCAAACAAGTAAGGATACTTTTACCGATTTAATAAATGTTTTAAAATAACAAACAATTAATTTACTCATTTAAACAATACATACATTGATTACATTACTTCATTATCAAAACAGCTTCAAATATTTAAAACTTCTAATAATGCCATAAAAGATGTGTTAAACGAAACGGCCCACAACCATTTTCAGGTCCCAATTTCCAACCGCAATACAGAACAAAGGGGATGAATCCGAAATGAAACGTTTTTCTAAAAACACCAAGAACCATATCGAATCTTTCTTTGGCCTCTTGTGACAATTCCATTTTTTTTATCGTTTTGAGTGTATCGAAGTCTAAAATTTGTCAGTTTTTAAAAATTTTGACACTTTTGACAAACTATTGAAGTTTGTATACTTATATCACTAGGAATCCAGTGGTTGATATTGTAACATAGACCAATAGTCCATTAAAATGCTACATTTTTAGGGCTTAGCGTGCATTTTTTGGAGGAAGTAAATTTATTTTTTTGGTGTGTTGGGAGGGTAAATACATATAAGCTTAAGTTAAGTTTGTGGGATCCCACCCTTCTTAACCGGCGGCTATTTTGGAAAAAGGGATGCAAAGTGTATTGCTGTATCTCGTAAACTAGTAACCCTACAGAAAATTATATTAGATAGTAGCAAATTATTTTGTCTACAACTTTATTCATTTAAATATCGTAAAATAGAAAAAAAAATTAACAAAAATAATTAAAAAAATGTTAACAAATTTATAACTTTTTTTTAGTCATTTTAAAATAAAATTGTATCAAAACAATATTATAGAGTTATTAGAGGGTTTTTAAAAGAATAATTTTTACTACAAATTTGTATAATTTCATTAATTTCTCTGGGTTTTACAGCATTCCGAAGTTGACCGGATTCTTGATTACTCGTAGGAATACGATAAAAACGAACCATTGGACTTAGTTTTCTGTTATATATATACTTTTATTCGTATCAATTTATCATTTTCGTAACATTTCTATCTTATTATTAATTTATTATCGACTCATTCCGCCACCACAAAACTTACCCCACCTCGTGAGCTTGCGTCACACGAATAAGCACCAATGGACAAAGTTTAATAAGAGCACCGTACCAATATTCAACGAAATCAACCAAAAGAAAAGACAACAAACCGATAGAACAAGACAACGATGCATGAACAAAACAAACTTAGTAGACCTTCTCAAAACTGCTCTATCAGAAGTGGGTTTTAGTGTCGATCAGGATGAATCAGATGCAGATACAGTCATCATCCGTTATGCTCTTGCTGAATTCCAATCCTATGATTCTGTGACTGTCGTAGCAGATGACATTGATATTCTTGTCTTGCTCACGGCATTCGGAAGGAAGCAGTCCGATGTTGTATGTTCAAAGTGTCCAATTTTTTTAAACCTTTAAAAAGATATAAGTCGCATCAATTATACTGTCCTTCAAGTTTTTATATATGACGACGTAATTGCAGAGAATTTGCTGTTTCTTCATGCTTTTTCAGGATGCGACACAACGTTCACAATATCCTTAGTTAGCTAGCGGAACAACATTATTTCTCAGTGAGAAAGCCGAGCCTTCTTTGCTCACTTTCGTTGGCGAACGTTTTTTCGTCTCTTTATTATATGGTGGAAATAAAGATTCTCTGACAGCATGATATACAAACGATTCGCCAAGACAGTGACCAAAAGTACATTTAATTTATCATCGCTACCGCCAACACAAGATGCAGCCAGTTTTCACAGTCTTAGAGTTTATCACCAGGAGACACTGCGATCCTGAAGATTGGGGCTGGAAAAAGCATGAAAAAATGTTCATAACAATGACACTTCGCACCTCCAGACTTTACCTCATAGCTGGTCGGGAAAAAGGTGGATAATCAACTAGTAATAACATAGGAATGTTAACGAAATGATGAATTATATGAATAAAAATATGTAGTAGAAAACTAAGCCTAAGGGTTCTTTTTTATCGTATTCTTACGAGTCTTCAAGAACCCGATCAACTTCGGAGTGCTGTAAAACACAGAGAAATTAATGAAATTAAACAAATTTATAGTAAAAACTATTCTTTGAAAAAACCCCCTATAATAATATAGCTTCGATTTTAATTTTATTGTAAAAATCAGAATCGTCTGGGAAGCTCTAAAAATGTTGCAAGAGAATGTTGGTCCATAATAAACGATCTTCGAAATAAAACTAACACAGCTCAAATAATTTCTCTTCTAAACCCGGAAATTCTAAATGAATACTTCGGTAATGTGAATAAAAATGTAACATCAACTATTTTGCCACAACAAGATCCTATTTTCTATCTCCCCGACTCAAAAAGGTCTCGAATTCATTCTTTATAAGACCAGTTAATAAATCTGAACTGATCCAAACAATCAGTTGTATTATAAGCAAATCTTCCTGGAGTAGGTACTGATGGAAGATCCATAAAAATTTTCTTAAATCTCCCAAAGAATGTGTTAGAAGTCCTGGTCTCACTAATTAACGATTCCTTTGCAAAATGTATATTTTTAGAGTGACTAAAGACACCCATTATTATTCCTCTTCATAATGGTGGTGAAAAATAGAATGTCTGCAACTATAGACCTATTGCCTTACTACCGCTCCTATCCAAAATTATTGAGAGACTTTAAATAAATTACTTGAGGAATAGAAAACAACTAGTTAGAGGAAATAATACTGACTCTAATCACAAATGCGTTGTATGTGGAGTACCACAAGATTCAGTACCGGGTCCTCTACTTTCCCTTATCTTTATAAATGACATCACTAACTTAAAAATCGATCGAAAAATTTTTCTTTTTGCTGATGATAAAAGTATTACCTGGATTAACTCTAATATTGCAACTCTTCATGCAATTATAACTTCTGATCTACTTAAAATAAAAACCTGGTCCGACTCTAATTTACTCTCTTTTAACGTGGATAAAACAGCAGCATAAACTAACAAGAAACTAGCCTCAGCCTGCTATGAAATAAGATCTATTTCGAAGGAAATCAATTTTGCATCTTCCAAAATATCATCGATAACTTCGATATGGCCTTCCTTTTTGGAGTTCTAGTACAGCTGCCCAATCTGGTGTTATTTTTAAATTATAAAAAAGATCAATACGGTATCTTTTGGCCTCGGTAGAATAACACATTGTAGAAGCTACTTAAAAAATCACGGGATTTTAACTCTTTCCTCTTTATATATTCTAGAAACTGTTTGCTTAATTCATAAATACCTACATGCTTTTCCAGCAAGACCTATTCATGACTTCTCCACCAGAAATTCAACGTTTGATGTGTATTTACCGATCCCGTCCACTGAGGTAGTAAAGAAACAACAACATAATCTACAACTTCTTTCCGTAAGTTCCGTAAATTGACAAAAGCCTATCTATCTGAAAGACCATAATATTATTCAGTGGAAGAGTTTCTTGACGAATAACTAAGAAATTACAGTACATTTAGGTACAAGCAACTAAAAAGTATTTTTATATATATTTGGGTATCACATGCAGCAACTTATTCGTAAACTAGTTCGTAAGGTTTTATTATGCAATTTGCAATTTAGTTAAACTTTGCAATGGATTGTATCTTTTATTATCTTTTATTTTGCAATATTGACGATTTATGTAATTTTAGTAAATTTTAATTTTATTGTTATTTTTTTGACTTTTTGTAAGCTTTATCCATAAAACTGTGCAATTTTCAGTGACAATAAAGCATATTTCTATTCTATTAAACCAAAAAACCAAACCAAAAAAAAGTTATAAGGTCCAAAAGAAAATTTGTTCAAAAATTTGTAGTAATTTTTGTTTATAACTTTGTTATTTTCCATTTTACGACTTAAACTAATAGAAATAAAGTTGTTGAAAATTTAATTTGCTATAAATAATGTCTGAAAAAATGTTCTGTAGAGTTGTTAGTTTACGAGGTACAGCGTGAAAATCCTTTGCAACTTTTCCCAGAATGCTGCCGGGGGACAAGGGTAGCGACCCCACAAAATTGAACTTAAGCTCATTATTACCCCCAACACATTAAAAATGTAAAAATGCAACCCTAATTTAACTTTTTAATGGACTACAAGCAAATTAGGGCAAGTAAATTCACGCTATAGAAACAAATTGTTAAAATTATTCGAAAACATAATTTTCTCTTTGATAAACTTTGTAAAATACTTATATAAAAGACTTTTTGTTAAAGTAAACCAATTTCCTTTAACTCAAATTAATTTCACTAAAAGCCTGTGAAACGTGCGTTATCACCCAATCAAATATATTAAAAGTATTGCTTCATTTTATATCACTTGCTTGTGATCAAGCTAATTGCCTACATTATAGCTCTTTACGGAAGAGCAATGTTTGTTCTAAAACATTATTAAAGTTGGACGAATGTTTGCTCTAAAACGTTATTAAAGTTGGGAGTGTCATTGCTATTCGAGTGTAATAAAATAGTCAAACATTTACGGTGGATCACTAACATTATCATGGATTATGGCAAGACCGGTAGTATAGTTAATCTTCCATATAGATTATTGCTCTCGAAATAATCTACTGTAATCATGAATTAGGTTTTAATATCATTAATAATTTGTTTTTCTATTTCTACAATATATCTTAACATTTTTGAAATACTTGAGTGTAGCCTGTAGTTGATTTAATAAATAAAAACGCCTGTTAATCTTTCTATATTAGATAAGCTCTAGAATGCTATTTTTGTCGATATACAACACACAATTTGGTCAAACAACAAGCACATGACACTCCCTAAACCCCTGTCAAAAAAACTAACATGCCACCACTTGTGATCCGAATCTTTATAGAAAACGCTGTCAATTTAACTTGTTCGGTTTGTTATTTTCCAGAGTGAGGACTACATATCAATACGAGTGGGAGCAGCTATGATGAACGACGACACTTTGGGAGCTCTCCTTATCGGGGGAAGGGCTCCCGCTGCTATCCCAGTCATCGAAAACTCTGCGCCTTCCTCGTCGAAGGTATGCTTTCGATTAAGTAGTTTTTTTTTGTTTGGTAGTTGTTTTGATTTTATTGTAGAGTAGAAGAATAAAGCATGTGGTTTTTGTAAAAGAACAACAAAATGTATTAGTAATATGAACGGTAGCTTCTTTTGTTGGTTTGTAAATAAAATGCTTAAAATATTTTTACAAAGTTGTGATAAAGCAGTGATAAAAACTGTAATTTTTATGACATTACTAATTTGAAATATCGTTGTATTAAGTGTGTAGAGCGAAAGGAGACTTCTTCTTCTTCTTATTTGTGTGGCATGCTTGTTTCCAAGCGTTAACTATCGCCAATTTGCAAACTGCTGGAATGCTTCGATCATTAGCTACATGAAACAATTTCTCAACTGTTCGATCTTTCTAATGACTAATATTACCCAGCCATGACACATATTTTTGTTCAACCCAGTGTTTTCCTTCTATTTTGAAAGTTAACCCTTTAATGCACAAAATTAAATTTTTATCAAAACGAAATCAAAACTTTAGAATGAAATAAAGAGAGGTTGCTTTTAATAGCGTTGTGCAAAATTTATGTTCTTTTTCTTTGTAACTGTCTTTTTTTGACGTATGATATATCATACGCTGGGTAATGAAGGACACAATATTTCATAAAACATTATTTATTTTAAAATGTTTAGAACGTGTGATATTTGAATTTGACAAAACATTGCTCGGGATGAAGTCCTACATTATATTTAATGCATCGATATTTGGTACACTTGCCACATTTGCCGCACCTTTGTTGTTTTTCAATTTTGTCCACCAAATGACCCACATTACCCAAACGAATTTCGTCAGCAACATGTTTTGAAGATTTTGGACGTACTCCACGTGGCGTTGGAATATCTGGAGCTGTCAACAGGGCCTCCACAATTCCCCTGTAAAATTCTAACAAAGAAATTGCCTCAATGTTGCGGTAAAGAAGCCACATGTTGACTATTTCGCCCTTCAAGCAACATCTAAATATTGTAAATATTGCCCAATACCGTTGCAGTGTATCTTTTGATCTTTCAACCTTGTCAGTAAAGGTAAAGATGTAAAAAAATTATCAATATAGATAACAGATTCTTGTGGTAAAAACCCTGTACACAGCTTTTCGGTTACGAAACTTCCCAACAAGTTACCCTGTAATTTATTTCCACTTCCAGTATAGGGATGAAATTTTACAAGGTAACCTTTATTGGTCGCAACGCACCAAAATTTATATCCGTAACGGATGGGTTTTCCTCGAATAAACTGCTTCATTGAATGTGGTCCATAGTAGGGCTCCATGGCTTCGTCCTCTGAGAAACTTCGATTCACTGGCTGGAGGTAATGATGATAACGTTCATTTAGATGGTCGATTAGAGTTTGAACTTTGAACTCTTTATTGGTTTGTTGGTAAAACGTGTTATCGTTAAAGTGTAAAAATCTCTATAAATCTGTTCAAATCTGTTTCTACTCATAGTATTACTAACTAGATGTTAGTGAGAGTCTCCTCGACATTCCTAATACGAATTGCCACATGTTGGATGCCACATGCCACATTCTGGATACCACCCATTGCCTCCTAAAAGGCAATGGGTGGTATCCAGAGAGAATAAGGATGCCAAAGTATTTATATAAATCATCAACGGACCAAGAGAAAGGTCAGGATTTTTGTGAAGCGTACTTTACCGTTTCTTTACAAAGATAGTCCATGAATTTTTCATCAAAAAATAATTTAAGCACAATTTGACTAATCTGATTGGTATTTTTGGTACATTTAACTCTTGAATTAACTGCGCTATATAATTCCTTTTTAATTCATTGTCGTAGTAATCATTGTTATTTTTATTTATTCTCAACAAGCATATTGTTAGTATCTTCCAGTCGAATTTCGGGAGAATACTTCAACTACAAATAAAATGCTGTTCGTGGAAAAAGTTTTTTTCTTTAATTCTTCGATCTAAATCGATTTCGCCTAAAATTTGCCAATTTTATTTTTCACTACCCACATTGTGCTACATAATTTTAATTCCCCCGTTATTTCCCACTTCTGAAGAACAGCAAATCAACAAACAGACATTTTTCACTAATCGACATCGAAACTCCGGAAAAACTCCTATAAAACGCCACTTATCACTACGTTATCCTTAACACCCCTCGAAACAATAGGGTCAACGGTCCTCGAAGTACGTTCAGCTGTAAACTCCTCACACCTAAAAATAGTCTCAACTTCGAAAGTTTTTACGACAGCGAGATCAAAGAAAACGCTGCGTTTGTCTTATAACTTTATTGTTTCATTCGATTCTTTTTTAGTTACGTGCTGTAGTTTGTTGGATTTGTTTGAACTGGAATTGGTTGGGAGTTTTTGATTGTTTATCAAGAGAACTCTATAGAAGTTTGTGACTTACGATAATTTATTTTAGATTAACTTTGTTTTTTTATTTAAGAATATAAAATTTATATTCTGTTCCAACTTTAAGATAGTTCATTGTGTGTAGCTCATTGTAGGATTGCTGTAGTAGCTGTACGAATTCCAGTGGTAGCCATACGGTTTATTATTTTAAGGGAGTAGGAATAACTAAGACGATATTTTTTATTTTTTAATTTATTGGGAAGATTGGAAAAAGACTTTGGTAAATGGTAAAATTATAACGCCAAGCAAAATAATTTAAAAATTTATACAGAAAATTAGATAGTAGAAATAAAAGGCAGCATTTGGCAAATTAACTCACAATATATTAAAACGTGCATTGAACTAGCGAATTCCCCATTTTTACTTATAGTGCACTTAAAAAAGTAAATATTGAAAAAATAGAGGGTGACAATTTGAATGCTTTCTACCGTTAATGTCTTCGTTAGTCTTACTATGTCCTTTTAACATGCATGCATTTTTTGTTACTAATCAGATATGTAATAATTTATCTGAAGTATTTAACACGTATTTTTGTGTAATTTCACATTTTTTTTGTGGTTTTCAGGTATTCAATGAGGTTCAGCTTCCACCGTTTCCAGAAAATGCTACGCTTAACGAAGGATCCTGGCAAAATGTTAATAATACCAAGTAAGTTTTTTCTATATCTAGAAAATAATAATTTCGCGTAGTAGATGTCTCTTTATTATCAAAGCGATTATTCAGTGGGGGGATTTAGGGGCTTAAACCCGGCAATGCATGGCAATTTCTCTTTGAGACGTATCGAAGGCTTTTGACTGCGTTCCACACGACATTTTGCTCTAGAAATTAAATTACTATGGAATCAGAGGTATTCCCCTTAAGCTTATAACTTCTCACCTATGTGGCAGACACCAGGCGGTAGTGTCTAAAGGTCGTCTCTCCGATTTTCTATCCGTAAAACATGGAGTCCCATAAGGTTTTATGTTATAATATTTTTTGGTAAAATATTGTAATTGTTATAGTTAAGGCAATTTTTATCTGAAACACGCAATTTGGAGCGATTTGTTCGTAAGTAGTGGCGCTTTCGCATATTGTGAACGTAAACATTAGACTGCTTTATTAAATAGGCCCGTTTTCTGTGAATCCTAGTCAGAACTTAAAATATCAACAGAGTAGGTAGCGGTATAATTTTGAATTTGATAAAGAAAGGTCGGCAATGTTCTAGATAACTAACCCCTGCTAAAATCCTGATAGCTTTCTTTTCTTTCTTTTCATCATCATCATTCTGGCTTTATAACCCTGCGTAGGTCCTAGCCTCCTCAAGAATTTCTCTCCAGTCGTCCCTAACCATCGCCTCTCTCCGCCAAGCACGTATTCCCATATTTCTCATGTCTTCATCGATGTTATTAAGAAACCTTGTTCTGGATCTTCCGCTTCTTCTCTAACCAATGGGTCTATCAAGAAGCGTTTTTCTAGCTGGGTCATTTTGTTCCATCCGCATTACATGCCCTATCCACCTCAGACGTCCTACCTTAATATGTTTTACGATATCAGGTTCCTGGTATATTCCATAAAGTTCGAAGTTGTATCGTCTTCTCCATACTCCATTGTCATTTACTGCTCCATACATCCGCCTTAGTACTTTTCTTTCGAAACATCCTAACATGTTTTCATTATTTTTTGTTAGAGTCCAGGTCTCTGAACCATATGTTAGGACTGGGCGTATTATTGTTTTGAAGAGTTTTATTTTTGTATTTCTCGATATAATTTTGGATTTAAGGAGGAGATTGAGCCCAAAATAGCATCTGTTGGCCGTGCCAATTTTGCGGTTTATCTCTACGGTAGTATTATTTTCAGTGTTAAGGAGCGCTTCCAGGTATACAAATTCGTTCACTGCTTCGATGACGTCGTTTTCTATAACAAGTGGTCGTAGGATTTGTGGTTGCCTGCTTATTTTCATATGCTTCGTTTTGTTGTTGATTATTATTAAATCCATTTTTGTAGCTGATTCTTTTAATGCTACATACGTCTCTCGTACAGCGTTTTCCTTTCTACCAACAATATTGATATCATCAGTATAGGCCAGGATTTGCACTTGTGATTTGTGACATACGTATTACTTTTTCCAGGTCCAGATTGAACAGTATACAGGAGAGAGGGTCTTCCTGGCGCATCCCTTTATTTTTTTAAAAGGTTCACTACTTATTTGTCTGGTAATTCTCTACAGTTGTTCTAGTTCGTCGGGTAAGCATCTTTGTGTAGGCTTAATTTTTTTCTTCCTTTATTCTGGTCCAGTAGAAGTCTATATCTGTCTGGCATTCTTTATTTACATTTTAATTCCTTAGCCTGTTGGTGATGTTTTCCGATTACCGTTCTGCAATTGTCGCATCTTTCAGCTTTTACACATTACATTTTTTTGTATACATTTTATTTTCTTTACTGGTGTTTAAAATTCTAGTCATCAATGTTGAGATCAGTAGGTAATGATCTGAGTCTATGTTTGCGCCTCTATAACTTATGCAGTTTATTACGTCTGTTCCATGTCTTGAATTTATTAAGATGTGATCAATCTGACTCGTTGTTTTTCCATCAGAAGAGGTTCAGTTAACATTGTGTATGTTCTTGCGTTCAAAATAGGTGTTAGCGACTTTCATATTGAGTGCTGCTGCTAAGTTTATCAGTCGTGATCCATTATCGCTACTGATGTTGTGTAGGCTATGCTTTCCTACCGTGGGAATGAAAACTCGATCTCGTCCTATTCTTGAATTCATGTCACCTAATACAATCTTAATGTCATTTCTGGTACATCTCCCGTAGGCTTACTCTAGGTATTCGAAGAACTGTTTTTTTATTTCCTCTGGTTTGTCATCAGTTGGGGCATGTGCATTAATCGAACTGTAATTAAAGAATTTCCGGTTTATGCGCAAATAGCACATTCTTTGACTTTACGCGTAAAAGTTAAAAATAAGGCCTTTTGTTCTTCGGTTTACAATAAATTCCATTCCATCTATGTGTTGGCTTTCATTGCAGCTATAATATATGGAATTGGTTCTCTTGTCAAGAGTGCCAGTTCCCATCCACCGCATTTCCTGCAGTGCTAAAACATCTATTTTGTATGTATTGACTATGTCTAGTACAGATGTGAGTGCTCCAGTTCGGTACAGGGTTCGGGTATTCCATATTTCTAATCTCAATTCCATTTTTCTTTTGCAGAGTCGTCGTCGTGACTTCTTTCCAGCTAAAAGTTCCTGAGGTTCCGTAACATATGTTTTTTTACAGGAAAAGGTTGTCTGCCTCTAGCCCAACCCCCAACCTGGAGGGCCAGGGACTCTTGTGTTAGGGTTGCTATACCTTAGTCTGTTTTGGTTGGCGGTTGGTATTTTTATTTCCCAACTACCCACCGGTCTCATGACCGGTTAGGGTGTTCGCCTATCCACCACCTGGGGAGCATAGTTTAGGTATCCTTAGCGTCCATAGCTTAGGTATTTATGTTTATTACATCTATTTAATGTATATTTCTATACTTGTGCGATACGTTACTCCACTTATAACCCAGCGTAGTTGATGTTTATTGTGTGTTTCTTTTTTTTTATATTGGCTTTGGCTTGAAACCTTTAGTTACGTAACTACATATAAATATTAGTATTCATTCATACAGGATTGTACAAGGAGGACACTTTATTTTCACGCTCAGGGATTCATGAGAGCGGTTTTATTGTAACAAAATTGTGTGTTTCTAAATAATAAAAAAAAAGATTATTCAGTTTTGGCACAATTTCTAAATAAAAATATGTAAATATTGATTAGAATTTTGCGGCTACGCGAATTTTAAAAGAATATCCCGTTAGTAGAAAAGGGACGGTTTATTGCCACTTTTATGATTCCATATATTTAACTCTCTTCCACATATTCGCGTTTTTCCAGTTTACTTGGCACTTTGAAAATACTTTAGCATTTTATTTTGGACGTTTTTGATCTTTTAAAGTTTTTTTTGCTAAAATATATATCTTCCACGCACAAAATAACATTGATGTACGGATTATTTAAGATACGAGAGGACATTATGTTTATTTGGAGAATCTTAGTTATATACAGGGATAAATGTTCTTCAGAAAGAAAAAAAAAGGAATTTGAAAAACTCTGGGATGAGATAAGACATCGTACGGTAGGTTTATGACCCGGTTTTCAATCTTAAATATGTACACCAGGGTAACTTTTGAAAACGGTAAAAAGTGAAAAAAAAAACTTTTCATAAATTTTTCACAAAATTTGGTGGATTTTTTATTTTTATTTTTATATTTATTTTACACAAAAAAATTACAAAATTTGGTAAATTTGGTGAAGCAGAATGATTCTATCTCCTGCTATTGCACATAATCTCTCCAGAATAATTATTTTAAACTGTTTGTCCTGTTGCCTGATGTCTGTTATTTGTATGTGAATGCTTATGATATTTTTGTGATGGATAGACTATTTTTTGACGAAATGCCCCTGAAGATCTTCTGAGAGCGAAAGTACCTACTTGAGCAAGATTTAATAAAGAACTGTGCTCGATATCTGTCTCTAATTTGCAAAAAATATAATTAAGAACTTTTTAAAAACGTGGACAACGTTTTAATTTTAGTTTATTAAAACACCACACCGTTTCCGATTTCAATAACCCCAAAAACGAGCGTATTACATTTGTTAACCCTGCTTTAATATTTATACCATTTACAATCTTTATCCTTTTGTCGGGGAATCGTCGATTTTAAAAATTCAAAGCCTTACGACCCAAATCCCCAAACCGCTGTTCTTTCAACAAGTTTGTTATTGATTTCAAATGAGGTAAAGTTTTCAAAAGGCGAGTCAACTACAGCCATTTTAAAGTGGAAACACAATCGATATTCGAGGAATTAAATATACTTATCAATAATACAGAATTCTGACGTGTATGACAGAAAAGTTTGAAAATCTTCGATAACGAAGGGTAATAAAGAGAAAATTATAAATGAGGTGCGCTTTTTACAGACTTGAAAGTAAAGTTTGTACTTTTATATTAGGACTTTACTTATTGAGTTTAGTTTTAATGTTACAGGAAAAAGTAATTACTATTTTAATGGAAATAAGCCGCAATTGAAGTTTAAAGTAAGTTTATTGGCGTTTCAATTTCTACTTCGGAAATCGTTCTCAAAATACAAATATAAATAAATTAAATAAATTTGTTTGTTTAATTGTTTTTCAACAAAAAACAAAATTTGTTTAATTTATTAATGTTTGTATTTTGAGAACGATTTCCGAAGTGGAAATTGAAACGCCAATAAACTTATTTTAAATTTAAATTGTGGCTTATTCCCATTAAAATAGTAATTGCTTTAAGATGCCACAAGAAAATAGATTCAGAACAATATTACAGAATAAAATTAAATTAAAATGAATATTTTTTATTTTCTTTATATTATAAACAGCATCTCAGATGCAAGTGCTTGAATTTCAGACCAATTCTACTGAGACCAATGTTTATATCTAGCTTTGTGATGTGACAACTAAATTTCGTAACACATCTGAAACGTCGTCAAAGTAAAAAATTGATTATTTTTTGAAAAGAAAGACAAAAATCTTCATCTCTTTTTTGGAAAGATGAAATTTTCACAGGGCAATCAAGAAGATTTTTTTTTTGGTATTTGGAAGCTTATAACTCAGCGGTGTTCTTAGAGAATGCCAAATTACGCACAAGATCATGTGAATAAGCTTGATTGAATTTGTAAGAAGTTGACGATGTTTTACTATATGATGAGGAGTCTTCACTTGTCCAAACGCTATCTGGAATCTCAATATTAATGTTGTCACTATCACCAAATGAGTCAAAACCTTGAAATAAGGGAACGGGTGTTTGTTCAGAGTGATGGATCGATCCAACAGTAGACAGAATATTCGGATAATGAATACTGTGCCAGTTTTTCTAAACAATATCCAAAATAAAAGCTTTCCCAAAAAATAAAAAAAAATAAACCACTTTCTTGTTTTCTTTTATTCCAGTCACGAAGCAGCATTTTCTCACAATTATGGCATACAACGTGAAGAATCTTATCTTGTTCACCAAGTGTGTAGCACTTGATAACTTAGACGAATTAGTGTGTAGCAGCCGCATACATAACAAAATGCAAAAGGACTATTTAAACAACTAAATCTATTTGAAACCATTTTCCCAAATAACACTAACGTTTATTTATCAACTCCGTTAACAAAATACTACCACTGAAAAGATGAACGAGAATGGGTCACTTTCGAGTTGTATTAGACATGACTCTGTCTTGCGCGTCTAGCAGTCGAGGGATGGTAGAGGAGATATTGTTAGGGTATGCAAAGAGTTAATGACATACAAACATATCTTATTATAATGGCCAATGTACACTATCGAGAGGCCAATTCTTCCTAAGATATTACGCTATTTTTGGTGTACGTACATAAAATATCAAATTGCAAAAAATTTAGAGCTTTCAGACCAATGTGTATTGTAGATTTGAATTCAGTAACTACGTAATACCCCATATTAGTTAAAAAATTTCAAACAACAAAACAAAAAAGTTTTTTGTTCGATAGTGGAATCTTTTAATAATTTTTAATATATTTTCTGCCCTTCAGCTCTTAGTTAGCCGGATAACTAAGGGTAAATTTAGCTCGTTTTATGATTTGGGCTTGATTTTATAAAACAAATCCTATTATTATAGTCATAAACGAATCCGGGACATATTCCTCTTAAACTGCAACAAACTTATTTCCGGAAACTCGACGATTTCGACAAAAAGACTATCGCGAACACTTTTTTCTCTCTTCCTAATGCACGTAAAACGACGTCATCTAATTAGGTCCCTCTTGAAATTCTTAAAACAAGAGTTCGTAGAGCTACGACACCCCCGATGTTGATCTTGGGGCCCAATTAAGTTCTTTTCACCACTTGCTCTGGCATTTTATTGCATTTTTATCTCTTCCGACGAATGAATACACTTTCTAATGGGTTTACGCCTCGCAGAATTATAATAAAAAAGGATGGAATTATTCAAAAGAATATGTAGCCGGTGAAGAATGATAGCCTGCTGGTTTTATTGCGAAAAATAACGGAGAGGAGCGTGCTTTTAATAGCTATAAAAGAAAATACGCATTTTTACACTGTGATAAATTTTATATTTGCAGTGGCAGTGAATTTATTATCAGGGACTACATATTTCAAAATATACTCACGTCTTTTATAGCTGTATAGACTTACGTGTAATTTTCGCAGTTTTGTGAAATTCTTTAGCTAACATTATTATGATGATGATGGTCTTAGGACGCGCGAATAATTGTCCATGAGCGAAACATGGAAAGTTAATTCAATAAACTTCCAACGGTTGGCCTTGCGATTTCTTTATTGTCGTTGCAAAAGCCAAACGCACGGGAAATTGTGGACGTTCAAAATTAAATGGTAAGTAACAGGAAAATGGAGGAACGTATAGAAATAGTAAGGAAATAAAAGAATGTTTGAACATGATGCAAAATGCGATGAAAGAACAAGAAATGAAAATTAAAGATCAAATTAATTTCAAATTTGATTAGAAATCAAATTTGAAAACGCGATACAAGAAGACAACCGAGAGATAGAAGAAAAAGTTAAGCAAAACGCAAAACAAATTGCGGAAATCAAAACTTAACAAAAATTCGGAGAAAGAAGGGAAATAGGGAAAGAAGGGAATAATTCATGGTATAGGTGACGTGAAAATTCAATTTGGCGGGGATGTGAGAAAAACACACACCCGGTTTCTCTTATTAAAATTAAAAATGTAAAGCATGTAAAGATACAATAAAAAACCATTAAAAAGAGAAAGCTACTCTGCGGTTTGATAGTAAAGAAGATGAATTTATCAGCCAGGAGAATTTCGGAAAAATATTTTTACAGTATTTTTGGGGAAAAATCCAGCAATTTGAAATCAACCAAGAGCTCCAGAACGATAAATATAATGAGAAAATGGGAATATCGGAAAAATCATACGCTCTACAAATTTATAATAACGCCAAGCAATACAATAATTATTCGCCGGAACAACTGGTTGAATTTATTGCGAGATATTTTGAAAAGATATTGGAAGACCACATTACGTTACAAAATTACAAAGAAATTGACAGTTTATGTCAATTTTTACAAGTACGACGCCGAGACAGAACAAATAAAAGACCACAAGAAAATTACACAACCCAGGACAGAAACCGGGAACAACTTTCTCATACACATCGACAAAAAAGAAAATTTATACCAAGAAGAGAATATGACAGAAAATATGAAAGAAGAAACAATTATGTACCTAGAAATGGAACAATTATGTTCCATTTTATGGAACGGGGAAAGACATATAGAAGATCGTGAAAACAATATCGCACCGACATATAAAGAAAACAGAAATAACAGGCGTCCAAATGAACAGAGATACCGGGAAAATCGTTTCAATGACGAACGATAGAGAGGATCGAGAAGAGAAGTCAACAATACCAACATACACAAAGATACGAGGAAGAAAGCCTCAACAACGAACCGAGAGATCAAGAGTTACATCAAAAGTTACAGAAGTAAAGAATATATACTATAAGAGAGAGAGAGAGAGAGAGAGAGAGAGAGAAAATTTTAAACTCGACGTCTCGGCACCCATTTTGGAGCCGTTATCAAGAGGGATATACGTTTCCGTTCGAGTTCGGAGTCTTAATCTTCCTACTACTCTCACTCGTGACGTACCAGTATCTTGTTCTCCAGAAATACGAGAACCATCAAACGGAATTGAGGTCTCAATCTGCCTATTTTCAGTGTCAAGTGATTAAGGTGACAGAAGTTCAAAAACGAATGACAAAAAATTACTGGCTATGTTCAATATGAATTAAATGTGAAAGATATACTGAAAACTTTGTTTTCAAAACTTCCACAAAATTTATTTTAAATTCTTATCACTACAGCTGTTTCGGCTGATTGCCTTTCTCAAGTGATCTGTTTTTGGCATGGGTGTACACTTTATAGTCTCTAATGAAATAGGTTGAGGAGGGGAGAACTGTTTGTCTCAAGCTGGTCATTCAGAATTATATCTGTGTTTTTTAACTTGTTGATTTCCATAGATTCTAACAAAGATAGCTTAAGGCCTTTATTTTGAATGTGTAGAATTTTAAATTCGTCATTAAAAGAATGATTATGATCTAGAAGGTGAAGTGTGTATGTAGAATCTGTTTTTCTATTATTGAAAGCCCTTTTATGTTCTGCTATTCGTTTATTAAAATTTCTACCTGTTTGACCAATGTAAGTTTTTGGACATTGGTCAAACAGGTAGAAATTTTAATAAACGAATAGCAGAACATAAAAGGGCTTTCAATAATAGAAAAACAGATTCTACATACGCACTTCACCTTCTAGATCATAATCATTTTTTTAATGACGAATTTAAAATTCTACACATTCAAAATAAAGGCCTTAAGCTATCTTTGTTAGAATCTATGGAAATCAACAAGTTAAAAAACACAGATATAATTCTGAATGACCAGCTTGAGACAAACAGTTCTCCCCTCCTCAACCTATTTCATTAGAGACTATAAAGTGTAAACCCATGCCAAAAACAGATCACTTGAGAAAGGCAATCAGCCGAAACAGCTGTAGTGATAAGAATTTAAAATAAATTTTGTGGAAGTTTTGAAAACAAAGTTTTCAGTGTTTTATTGTTACATAAAATGAATTTCCATCAAGTAACGGTCGAATCCATCAATTATTTGAAAGATATACGTTGGTTACTTATTTCAGTTTAATTCGATTTATTGTATTTTTCACGTATCTACTTCACGTTCATTTTATCTTCCTTCCACAGCTTTCTACTATGCACTCTTTCGAAGCCATTTATATTTTCCAGTAAGTTCTTTACCACGCCAGCTGTCTTTTGATCCCTACGTCTATATATTCATTTGTCATAAATTTTAACCACCCTTCTTATAATGTATGTAATACAGTTGGCTTATTTAGTTGAAGAAAACGTTTACAGACAGCGTACGTATCATGTGTCCTTTGCCTAAGTGTCTTTGGCTTATGTAAATTCCACTATTTCGAGAACATTAGCAGATGTAAATATATTTATCTACGTAGTACGCGTTCTGAAACGGATCGCGGTATTCCTGAAACTCTCTACTTCTGAACGCCGTCTGCAGGAAGTAATTGAATAAAATATAAAGGCGCAGTGCGTAGGAATCGCAAAGGTTCCGTCGGCTGACAATAAAATAAATACCGCACGATTTTTAAAAAATCGACCTCGTTCCGTTGCCGCCATGGGGGTTTTTGTAAGGGAGATTTATTTGGGATTTTGGGGCGAAGGTCTTTTACTCGTAATATGGATTGCAAAATTTATTTAACGACTTTTAGGATACTTGAATTTAAAAACGTACTGGGCGGTATAAATGGGGGCTTTTATATACATCCTTAATTGCATTCATTACGTATATGGCGAGAAGTTTAATACAGTAAGGTCTCGTTTTATGCGGTGGATACGTTCCACAGAAAAACGCATATAAAAATCGCATAAAAAAGGACATTAAGTGCCTTAAAAAAAGTAGAAATACGTTCCGTAGCCTTCTAAAATTACATAAAACTAAGACAAAAACAAAAAAGTTTGCAGAAATTAAAAGAAATAGGCTGCATAATAAATTACTTCGAATATCTGAAAGAAATTTATAGAGAAGCTTAAAAAACCTTGTATTAAAAACTTAATTAATTTTATTTTATGGTAAAGTAATAGGTACATATAGTTTTACATTTAGATTTTTAATTTATCGCTATCTGATAATGGTTTGCAATGTTTGCGAAGTGCCCCAAAATCATCTTCATCGTCGGAAGAAACTGTCTCTGTAATAGATATTTAAGGTAAAGGCACAAAATCACAAACTTCAATATCGTTCTGTGTAGCTCTTCCTTTTCTGATAATGTAATCAGTAATTAAACTTTGCGATCATGATGCGAGTAAATTTTTATGTAGCTCACGATATCCTAACATGCAGTTATGTAGCTCACGTTGTAATTTAAAGGCTTATTCACAATTGGGGTCATTAATAAGAAAATTATTTTCTAAAATTAATTATACAGTAGGGGGGGGGGTTGGTTTTTCTTCCTCATCATTATCATCTTCTAAACTCACGACGCCATATAAAGTTAGATCTAAAGTTTGATCAATTATATCATGGTCACTTAATGCATCATCCACAAGCAATTTATCTATATCATCGTGGCTGAAGGTAGATATTAAAACAATCTCCGCCAAACAATCTCCGTCAATGTCATGTGCCAAATTAATTATTTTATTTGATGGTGTCGATGTTTGAATGGCTTTTTCCAACAGGCATTTAAAGTTTTTCGTCTTATTTGGGCGGAAACAGATGCAACATGAGTCACACAATCAAAAATAGAAAATTGGTTCCATACGTCTTTTACTGTTAACGGCTTATTGTCTAGTTTATTCACGATGGATTTGTAACTTGCCTTTATGTAATATTTTTTAAACGTTGCAATTATGCCTTAATCTAATGGTTGAATAAGGCTTGTTGTATTGGGCGGAAGAAATACTATTTGAACGTTTAGATATTCTAAGTGTGGATGACCTGCTGCATTGTCAATAATTAATAAAACTTTAAAATCGAGAGATTTTTCTTTCATATAGACTTCTACTTCTGGCACGAAGCAATTATTGAACCATTCTGTAAAAATAGCTCTGGTCATCCAGACTTTCTTGTTAGCCATCTAATGCACTGGCAGTTGTTTAAAATCTTTGCCTTTAAAAGCACGTGGTCTAACAGATTTCTTTATTAACAGCGGTATCAATATCCGATCTCCTGAGGCATTGCTACAAAGTAATAATGTTACTCGATCTTTACTTGCTTGATGTCCACTTGCAGTTTTTTTTTCATTTGAGATGTAAGTACGGTTAGGCATTTTTTCTAATACAGTCCCGTTTCATCAGCTGTAGCACTCTCTCCTGTAATCTTGATATTATGAAGTGCATTTCCTTTTATACACCCCGTTAGCCATCCTTTGCTGGCTGAAAATTCTTTACCAGCTTGGGAAGTGTAAGTTGGTGGTTCTTACTGTTTCACTCAAAAAACTGAAGAGTTTTTTCCTGGATTAAATAACCACTTACAGGAATTCTTCGTTAAATTAGTTCCTTAATCCAAATTGCGATGTCTCTTTCTGTTCTTTCTAATAATACATCCCTTGATTGGTATAAAAATTTGGCGCTTAATTTTTTTGTACCAGAAATTATAGATTTTCTTATAGCAACTTCATTCTTCTTAATTGCTATACAGTTGACATCTGGATTTGAATAGTTAATATTTAATTATAATAGTTAATAATAAAATTTTTGGGATGAAATACAAACCGCACAACTTTAAAATCGCATAAAAATAATCTGCATAAAAAAAACCTTGCTGTATCCGGAAAATAGAATGTATTTAACAACAAAAGCCAAAGGGTAGACGTGATAATCCCTTTATCTAAAACATAAAGTATAAACAAACATAAGAAAAAATGGAAGATAGGAAAGTAGTAAAATGGATATGTTACAAATACTTCCCAAATCTGAAAACTTACAAAGGTAAATGTTGATAAAATCGCAAAGACGCAATCAACAATGAAACTGCAATGGTTGCAGATAAATTAGGAGATAGAAAAGTAAATGAATAGATCAGAGAAGGGACAAAAGCAGGTTACGTTACAAAGTCACAAAACAAAAAGTGCAATTTGCAAATAGCATTAGACTAAAGGATGGTAATAATAAATATATTGACGAGCATAGGGAATACAAAATAGGAGGAGAATTAACTGTTTACACATATTTTCTGCTTCATCTTAATATTTTGTTTATTATTATTTTTTTAGATTTTCTAAACTATCTAGAAGAATATTGATATCTGTACACTTCAAAAGACAAAAAAAAGGAAAAGGCCAATTTATGTTAGATAACCTCTTAATGTTCTACAGTGGAGTTGCGTAAAAAAACACAGTCAAAGAAGGAGCCGCTCCAATAGTACACCAGAAACTCTTAAACCAAATAGAAAACTGTAAATATGTCTCAGAAAAAATAGTTTGTATAAAGATTAAACTAGATGTCAATACCTTAAATGTAAGCGATTTGTGTAAGACTTAAAGATGTCATTCATCTCTTGCATAATAAACAGATTCCGCTGGATATTATAAAAACAATATTCTATCAAGATAGAAGTCAGAATCAATAGACAACTTACGGAACTTATAGATACAGATAATGGAATGAGACAGGAGGTTTTACTAAGCCTTATGCTATATATCTAGCCATGGATGAAGTCATAAACAGCATTAATAAACGAAGAGCATTGCTCCGTGGAAATGGGCCTGTCGCGTCAATATACACTTAATCCTATGGTTTTTCTAATGTGTCTGTTAATACAAATTCCTCTTTGTGGCCTTTCTTTGGTTTGTTTACTTAACATTTATGACAATTTTTGATAAATAATCTAACATATTTTGGCATATTCTTCCATTTGAAATTTGGTTTTAGCTTTTTTATTAGTCTGTTATTTCCCACGTGACCTCCAAATATAGGGTGATTATGATATGTTTCTATTAATTGCTGCTTTTCTTTCTTGTCTGTTATTATCATAAGTACTCCACAAATACATATTTATACATTTTTTAATACTTTATTTCCTTCCTCCATGAATTCTTCGATAGTTCTCTTTTTCAAAATAATAGCAGTCATATATATCTTAATTTTTTTAATTTCTCTAGCCTCCGTAAGCTGATTCATCTTTCCCAACCTTTGATTTAGATCAAATTGGTTAAAATCGATGGGTAGTTCTTCCAAAACCTTAATCCTTGAGACACTTTTATCCTCAAAGGACAGGAAATCTACAGTTTACTTATGGTGTTATCTTAATTTATTCTAATAAATAACGCACTAATGTTAACATGCACCACGCGCACAAGCACTATGCTCTGCTTTTTAACTGTCACTTAAACTAATTCGAAGGGATTTATCCTCATCAGTCTTCTAGTTGGCCCTGTGTTGTCAAGGAGCTGGATTCCTTCAACATTCACATGGCTATGGAGCCGTTTTTCAGCTGTCTTTTTAATAACTGTAGCCATAGTTTCCAAGTCGCTTTTCCTCACGTACTAAGGAGCATTCACAATGCTTCCCATTACTTTATTCTGAAATTCCTGGATTATTTCTATATTACTTTTCTTGGCACAGCCCCAGAGTTGGCTACCATAAGTCCAAATATGTGGTAGTATTTGTTTATCAAGTAAAGCTTGTTGTATGTAAATAGAGAGAACTTTCTTCCTTTTTTAACATGAACTTTCCAGCCTAGTTGTGCATCTAATGTTATACCTAGGTATTTTGCTGTATTCGTATAAATGGTACTTGGTTATTATTAATTGTAACTAGTATATTTTGCATCTTTTTATTAGTATAGTTAACGTGTACGGATTTATTTTCGTTCAGCCTAATTTTTCATTTTTTGTCCAGGAATGTATTTTGTTAACTGCTGTTTGTAGTTTGTTTATTGCCTCTTCGATAGTGTCATCTACCTTAAAATGGTAGTATCGTCAGTAAAGATGGCAATGGTATTATGTTTTAATACAGGTATATCGCACGAGCAGAGCAAATAAAGGACCGGGTCCAACATGCTACCTTGCGGAACTCCTGCTCTAATTTCTCTTATATTTGAATAGATGTTTAAATAGATGTGGGCATAAATTTTTTTACCTTATATATCAAACCTTCATGCCATACTTTACATACAAATTGATGTATTGGAATCAAGTTTTTTGTTTCAATAATTGTTTTCATTCTTTTGAGTAGGAGAGTCTCGAATACCTTCGATATTTCAAGAAGTAGTGATACTGGTGTGTACGAAGAAACTTCATTGGGAGGTTTTACTGGTTTACACTTCCGCCATTTTCCATAACCTGGATACATACATTATACTAAAGAGAGCATTAATAAGATTAGTAAGTTTCACAATAGCTTTACGAGGTAGGTTTTTTAGTATCTCACCAGTGATTAAATCATAGCCTGGAGCTTTTTTTCAGGTTGATATTTTTTTTATTTCAGTAATTACTTCTTTAGGAGATGTTGCTCTTATTACTTTCTCTACTTTAACTGGTTCTTCTCAACCTTGCTCATCTTCTTGGCTTTCATTGGGTTGGGACGTGTTTAGTTAATGTGTGGGCTTTTTCTTTATTGCGTCTGGCCCAATTACCGTCCTCTAGTCTAATAGGTGGGGAGTGGATAATTGGTCTTTTTAGTTTTTTTTTGTAGCTTTCCATAAGGAATAATAAGTTCTATTGTCATCCGTTAAATAATAATGTAATAATGATAAATATGCGTTGGTTGACATCAGGAAAGATGTTTCCCGAGACTGAGGGCTTTCTACTTGCCATTCAGGATCAGGTTATTCCAAATAAGAATTATCTGAAATATATTGTTAAAGATCCTCAAGTCCAAAATGACAAATGCCGATATGGATGCCAAGCCCAAGAAACCATCCAACATCTTACCGGGGGCTGTCAGGCGATAACTGATCGGAACTTGTCGGAACTGATAATAAAGAACGCCATGACTTAGTAGGAAAGATTATCCACCAAGAATTAGCTGACAAACTGGAACTTCTCTAAACCAACCATCTTCCTTATTCCGCACTGTGTTCACAGACCAACCAGTGGCACATAATAGACCGGATCTCACACTAGTTACTCACTAGGCAAACAACACTTATTGATGTGGCGATACCTAACACAACAATAATTTGCGTGTTAAATACAACAAAAAGATCTCCAAGTACAGAGATCTAGAAATACAAATTAGGAGACAATGGAAAATGGATAATACTCAGACAGTACCTATTATTCTATCTACTACTGGTGTTATTCCCAAAAACCTCCTAGAGAACATAAAACAGCTGGGTCTAAATGAACATCTCTATAAGGCCATGCAGAAAGCTGTACTACTCGCGACGTCCAGATGTGTATGAAAATTTTTGGGAGGTACTCCAGCATACCAAGTCACCTAGGGCTGGATAGCACGGAAAGAGTCCCACCAGAGCCCAATTCTTATAATAACGTAGGTATCTGAGATGAGTAAATTTTCCGCTTAGAGGGAGTGTGAGCCGTATGGCTAAATCTGGATAAGTATGTATGAATTGTTTCATTCTTTAGTAATTGGATTGCCCTTTTGAGTTCTTGACTCGCACTGTTTAATCTTATTTTATCTTAAGGAAATCATGTAATGATAAAGTAAAGAAATATGCAAACTAAGGGAATTAATTACAATTAAAAATAGAGAATTAATAAACCATGAATAACGTAAATTACAGATTGAAAATATTATGTAATGAAAACGTTGTATAAACTGTAATCAGATATCGTAATCATAAGTTTTAATATACCGAACAGGGATTATTCTTTAAACATCTTAATCCACCACTGTTTTTCACGGTCCAATTTTCTTTACATAACACCCCACCGCTTTATGTATTTTTCAAATTTCAACTCGATTTATTATCTCTTCTTTTTTCTTTTCCCCGATATAACCGCCTCGAAATAACAAGTTTAATGATGCACGCTTTTATTTAGCTGGATGGTTATTATTTGCGCTGGTCCTGACCTTATTAGACTTAACAACCAAGCCAAAATGTTTCTCCTTGAAAGAAAGTACGAACTGGTCTCTTTGGTCGTGTTATTTAATGCAAATTGTTCAATAACAAATTAAACATCTTAATCTCATATTAGTCTTATAAGTTTATTGGCGTTTCAATTTCCACTTCGGAAATCGTTCTCAAAATACAAACATTAATAAATTAAACAAATTTTGTTTTTTGTTACTTGGTGATAAATTCTTGTAATAATTTAATTTTATCTGACTTATTTCACTTCAGGGACATATACATGGTAAAGTAGACGACTTTAAAATGATATTGTCAATATTGCTGAGTTGCGGTCCTAGGGCGACTTTATTGTAAGATAGTTTATTCGATTACATGAAATCAACTTTAACTTGAGAATATCCATAAAAAAAATCATAGCATGTAATTTATCTTTAAAAAGACAACCTAATGTCATGATGACAGTAAAATTCTCGAATTTTGGTTAGAACAAGCAATTTTGACTCTATCGTATAAGGATTAATGATTCCCTTTTTAATATTGATATTGTGATTTGATTTGTAATTTAAATATCTGTTGGTGTGTGTTGATTTTCTATTCACCTGAGTCTCATATTCAGTATCGTTCTTAGAGATTAAAACATCCAGGAAAGATAGTGTGTTATAATTATTCCTTTTCCATGGAAAATCTGCTCTGATCCATGAGGCCATATTGAGAATACATCATCTACATATCTCCACCATACTCTAGATTGTAAATTATGTTTAGAAATAATATTTGTTTCAAAATCTTCCATAAATAATATATCGGCTAATAATGGAGATAAACTAAAGCCCATGGATAGACCAAAACTTTGTTTATAGAATTCATAATTTAGTTGAAAATATGTATTATCAGTACATAATGTCAATAATTCCATTATAGCTGATATACTTATTTAGTCTTGTTCTATTTGCCAATGTATCATCACTCTCTAATTTTGTCTTGACCATATTCAAAGACTTATCTAATGGCACATTTGTAAAGAAACCATTTATGTCAAAACAAAACTCAAATATTATTTGAATCAAATTCAATATTTGATAATTTATTTAAAAAATGTTGTGTATTTTTTATAAATTCACAAGGAGAATTCATGGTACTACAAATAAGTCTAAGTGGTATATTCGTTTTATGAAATTTCGGTTCTCCATAAAAGTTTGCTGTAATGAGGTGTATTGGATAGTTATATTTTAATTTATTTATTTTATTATTTTTATTAATTTAAGTTATTTACCTCATAAAATTAGATCATTTGCAAAATACTAAAGCAATAATTTCATAATGCGAATATTATATGTATGTAACCTGTATGTATGTACCTCGGGCCAAAGTTTTCCTCTTCAATGGATTATTGTTTTATATTGTGAGTTTATAAATTTGGGTATTTGTTGCGTTCGTAGTTTTATCAGAATATTTACTTAAGTTAATACGTCCAGTCATTTTTGAAGTTACGTTGAGTGCCAATAAATCATTTACTCCACAACGTTCGACTTCGAATTATATCACCATGCAATAAAATATGCAAAAGCATGAAACACATACAGAAAATACTAAATCCTCACTATAATTATGGACATTTCATAGACAATATAAAACTTGGGCAAATAGAGTTGATTATGATGAATGCTACAAGGTTTCTTTTACAAGGAGTGGATATAACAAGGCAGCCAATAACAGACACCGTTCTACAACATAAAGACGGACACAACGTTATTATTGGCTATTTTTTAACAAATGGCATCACAAAATACAATCTTCTGAGAGTACATTGTCGTTGAAAGATAGAATTGTTCGATCGTTATAAGCCCCAAGCAATCTAATTTTAGTAGATTGCAATAACCTAAACTATCTTAAAGTGTTGTTCTGAAGCTATTTTCTTATGGCATGATAAAGTAATTAATATTTAAATGGGAATAAGCCACAATTAAAGGTTAAAGTACGATTATTGACGTTTCAATTTCCACTTCGGAAATCGTTCTCAAAATACAAACATTAATTTTTGTATTACTTAACTTATTCATTGATCTATTATTGCAGGTGAGTAAAAATGCATATTTCCTTTAGAAAAAGGTACATGTAATTTTTGATTCTGCCTTGTATTTATATTGTGAATTTGACTATTAGTTTTAAATTTCTCAAGATTTGAATGAATAAAAACACAAACGTTTAACATATATAAGCACGGCACAGTTAAAAGTTTATATCTAGTAAAATAACTCTTACAGCTAGTTATTCGAGAAATACCAGCAATACAACGGACTATTCTCGTTTGAGATAGAAAGACTTCACTGAATTTACAAGACATACCCCAAAATACTATGCCATACCGCAGACGAGACTCCACCTGAGCATACAATAATTTCAATTCCGTACATCAAACCTCATCCAGCACATTTGGTACTTAATCATTATTTCTCAGTAATTATGTCTTGAAAATAATAAGAATTCTGTAACTGTTATTAACGACTCTTTCCACCTCTACGTTAATTGCCCGCATTACTACTACCCCAAGAGTGAAAAGTTTTAATGTTCCTGTTAATTGTAGAAAATTATATAATTTTCTTGGTAGCAGCCTTCGGTTCGTGAAAAGATTGGATATTAAATTAGGCGTGAGTGAAAGGTAATTTTGGGAGATTTGGGAAAGTAAATGGAATATTTCTTTAAGAAGGTCATTGTGAGGCGGATATTTTCGTGAATTAAAACTTTGAAAGGAGATATGAAAAAGCCTTATAAATAAATACGGTAGGGAGATAAAAAAAAGCTTTTGTGTTGGAATATTCTTTCTACTCTGATAAAAACAATCTTTTCAATCTCTGTAGTAGTCTTTTGTGGTAAAACATGTCATGTACAACACAAAAATTGTTGTATTTGAAATTTTTGTCTTGTCTTCCATTAAAATCAATTAAAGACGTTAACTGAACACTTAGCCAATATCTTATCATTAATTGACTACCTTTACATCCCTTATGTCGCCTTTCCGTATCCTTATCATTAATTTAACTTCCTCTAAGTGACTCGTTAAAGCCCTGCGTGGTGTTTCGGAGATTTTCAACGGCAAACTACTTAAACTTAGAACGTCAGTTCTACGTCATTGACATCCATCGCCTGGTTTATTTGCCGCCCTGGAAATTCCATTAGAGACGAATGTTACACTCGATATGAATTTAATTAAATTTTCAGCCAGCGCGAGTGAAATGGGCATTACTCAGCTCTGTCCACATCTACAACATTCTAATAACTTATAGTGTGTCAACAGCATGGGGGTCGAACGTAGAAAATCTGGCAAGGGCAAGGGTTATATACACAAAAAATAACAAAATTTTCATTTATATATTCGTATATTAAGACTTTATGTTTGAGATTAGGATTTGATATTTTAAGAAAAGAAATAAAAAACAGCTTCGAATAATGGCCAAATTTGATAGATACCAAATAATAAGTTGGTTGAAAAAAATGATTAGCCATTTACTTTGCAATTATAGCCAGAATGATCGCCAATATTCGAAACGAATAGGCACCAAAAGAAGAAGAAGCCATTTGCTAACGACGAAAATATTGATGGAAAAGGACAATCAGTATCATATACATTACTTTTATGTACTGATTTAATTATATTCTTCTCTGCTTAAGGTGTCTATTCTTTGGATTAGTCCAGTTGTAGACGTATTAAACCTCTTTTCTCAAGTTTTGAACACAAGAAATTCTTCTTTTCCCTGTTACTCTTTCTTCATACACGTTGCTCAGAAAAACGAGTTGTAACAAGCCATATTTCTGTTCATTTTATTCTATTCTATCTATTCTATTCGTTTCGAACCAATGCTCTTTAAAGATTTAAATATATATATATATATATATACCTTTATCAAAAGAGAATACAACCGTCTCTCGGCGTTAAAACGGCTGGAAGTTAACCAGCTGAAGCAAGAACAGTGGAGGGGCAAGTTACGGCCAGCCTTGACAACCGGGATGGTTCAGAATTCTGAAACAAATTCAAAATCCTTCTTCTTCTTGTACTGCTTATCCGTTTCAGATGTTGGCGTCCATCATGGCAATATGTATTTTGCAAACTGCGGCTCTGAAAAGATTTGTGGTTGTTGTGTTGAACCACTTACGTAAATTTTTCAGACAGGAAATTCTTCGCTTTCCTGGTTCTCATTTTCCTTTTACTTTTCCTTGAAGAATTAATTGCAGCAACCCGTATCTTTCGCTGTCCCTCATGATGTGACCGAGGTATTCAATTTTTGCTTATTTTATTGTGAATCCCTAGAGGATCCCTAAAGAAAGACTCATATAATTCCTAGATAAACACCTTATTATACCAAACTTCCAATTTGGATTCAGAGCTGAACGATCCACACAAAATGAATTGATTGAAGCCGAAATCTTCATATCACAATACATCAATGAACAGAATAGATACGCCATAGGCATCTTCCTAGATGTCCAGAAGGCCTTTGATCATGTTTGGCACACAAGCTTGATTTAAAAGCTCCACCTTACTGGACTGCCTACACCATTCGTAAAAATAATACATTCCTATCTCTCCACTTGTACAATCCGCGTAAATGTCGCTAACACGTTATCCACATTATTAACAACAACAAACTGGAGTCCCCCAGGGCTCAATTCTAGCAGTAGTATTATACACAGTCTACAATAGTGACATCTCTTAAACCTTAAATAGATCAGAGTCAATATTGCTGTATGCTGACGATACTGCGCTCCTTATAGCAGGCACATACCGTGGGACGTTATCCTACAAAAACTCAAGTGATCCTACTTAGGTCTCGTCACAGTCGCAATGCTGGGAGGGACCGGGTAATCCTCAGAGAGAATCTCTACTTCAAAAATTGTGTGTCCTATTTGGGAGTTAATTTTAGTAGGACTCTCAATTGGTACATCGACATCAATAACAGACCTAGAAACAACCACCCTTAAATATCGCAGATAAAATAGCTACACGCCTTTCCCTTTGTATGGCTGGTAAAACCAGAGATACCCTCTTCTCATTGCTTGGCTAGTTAACCCAAAAACTTTTTTGTAATCGCGATATCAATATATCGCTCCGAATAAGAATGCTTCGATGTTATATTTTCTCTACCCATTTGTATAGGGTTGAAGCTTGGACACTTAAAAAATCCAACATTAAAAACCTAAAAGCATTCGAAATGTGGTGTTACCAACGTATTTTGAAAATATCATGGATGGATCGCAAAACAAACGAACAAATTCTCGAACAACTAGGAAAACAATGCGAAGTTTTAAATTCCATAAAAATCAGGAAATTGGAATACTTGGGGCACATCATGAGAGGTGAAAAATACGAACTACTAAGGAATATAATGCAGGGTAAAATCAAAGTCAGAAGAAGCGTAGGAAGACGTAAAATCTCGTGGCTACGCAATCTCCGTGAATGGTTTGGATGCAGTTCAATTGAACTATTCAGGCTCATAACCAACAAAATTATAATTGCCAGAATGATTTCCAATATCCGATAGGAGCGAAACTTGAAGAAGAAGAAGAATATATAAATAATCTTGAATTTTTTTTTTCATTTTACGTATAACATTTGTCACCCTCCTGTAATACCACATCTCAAAATTTTCTAGCTTTTTTGTGTGTGTGTTTTATTGGCACCGGTTTTGACAACCAACTGGCCAGAGCTTTTTTAAAGAAGATTTAAAAATCGACTCTCTGTTCCGTATAAAAAGTAGAAAAAAGGTAACATATGAGGATGGAGATTTTGAGCGTTGATTCATGCCACCTGAAGATAGATTTTATATTTATTAATGATTCTATTTTTTTACTCTTTGATATAAAATCCAAATTGTGTCAATGATACTTGTTCTTCGCATTTTTTCATTATTCTGATATTAGTAAGATTGGCTTAGCCGGTGGTCAGCAAATTGTATATCAAATTAAAAGCAAAAGGTATCCACAATACCCTAAAACCGGAATAAATCTTTCAATATCGAAAAAAAATGAATGGATTAGAGAAATTAGTGAGATATGTTGCGAGCAAAAAGCAATAAGTAACGTTAAGGCAAATTTTCAGTCAATAATATTCGACGAAATGAAGGGGAAGGGATAAAGAGACACTATATTGGCAAGATTGATGACACCAGCACTAGAAACCGACCAATGGTGTAGACAAGGGTAGCAATGTCTGAAAATAAGAAAGTACGATTACGGTGCCAATCATATTGTGTTAGCATTAACAGTTCTATAAATGAAACATGTGTTTTACAAAGTTCTTTAGTAAATAAATTTTTAGAATTTTTTTATAAGAAAATTAAATAATATCTAAATTGAACAATACATCATAAAGTTTATATAAAAAAGAAACCCTGGTTTTAAATAGGTCGTACGTCAATGCCAAAGGTCTCTGCCGCCAAAACCTCTCTGCCTTTCGCAATACCATCAATATATTTCATCCCGTCCACCGACAGCAGTATATATTCAGATTTTCGCAGGAAACTCAAATAATTGCCAATGAAAACGCAACTTCTGGCAGGCTAACGGGCCTTCACCTCATCTTTTCCCGTCTGATATTGCCGACGCTTTCCGCAATTACTGCCAGGAGCAGCCTTTAACCGCCGAAGAGAAAAGTTTGCGTCCTCCAAAATGCACAGCGAATGCCTGTTAGTGAATATTATTCACTTTATTTTGCACAGAGAGTTATAGTAAAGACAAACGGGATTTGTTTGGAATAGTGGCCAAGGCACTAGTCGCGAAATGATGCACGATGGAAACTTTGTATGAAAAAAACTAAAAAGCAATTACCAAGACTAATAGGAAGTAAGTACCAAAAACACACAGCGAGAAGTTAAAAAGATGGCTGTTAAAAAAATGGTCGTCCATTTTGTAACATAAACAAATAATAAAATTATGTAATCAAGCATAAGTAGTCAGTTTTTTTTATCAAAACTCTCAATATTTTACAAATGTAAGGTTTATTTTATATTTGTTTTATCTTTTGTTTACTATCGAAAACTTAGGAGGATGCATAGCATAGTACACAATTTGTTTCTACTATAGAAAAGGCAAAATCAGAAAAGCAAACTTCAAATTACTTCCTCGTTTTCCCGCTTTACTAGAATCAATATATTGCAATACCCAGCTAAATACTAAAACTGTTGTAAAATGGTACAGCGGTAAAAAGGGTTACTCACACAGTAATTGTATAACTGGAGGAGAATATGTATGTAATTCCAAACAAAAAAGGCTATAAAACTCGTCAATTTAGCTTGAAACAATCGAGTCGAAAACGAAATTTCCAATGAAAACCGCAAAGTACTGTTTTCTTATTAAAGACCATTTCTTTTGAATTTTAAAATGTAAAAAAAATCTGTTCGTTACGAGTATATCAAGTCAATTGATATAATTTATATGATCCATGGACGTATAAATAAAGTATTTAACGTCCATGATATGATCACGTCAATCATCAATATACTCATCATAATCATCATATAAGTTTTTGTTACACAAGTCGCATTTAGTAGTTTTTTAAAGAGGGCCCCATTTCCAATTCTGCGGGGGCCCATACGGAATTTCTTACGCCACTGCACGGTTGTGAAGTTTTTAATCAATGGTTATTGTATGTGTTAGTGTATTCATGCACTGTTTATATAAATTTACATTTTTCATCTTTATTGGTATAGAATAAAATAGAATAAAAATTCATAAATGATTACATTATTACATAGTATTATTTGTGACGGTTAGCTCTTTTAGACAGCAAACTCAGTAAAACATAGGTTTAAATTAAATAAAAATATATTCGAAATAAATAAATATCAAACTAAAATTAGATTCTAGGTAATATATACAATAAAAATTAAAACGTCAGTCATGGCGACGACGGCGATATGACCCAGTGTTTATTATCTGCGAACAATAATATACAATATATATATATATATATATATATATATATATATATATATATATATATATATATATATATATATATATATATATACCCGGTATTTAGGCGTTCCACGCCCTTCCGGTAGGGATCTATGGAGGAGTATCACCTAGCCGCAAGCCCTTATCTCTTGCCGTACTGCTCCACCATAGGCCGATCAGATACCAGCATATTCTAGACTAAGCCGCAGATTCATTTTAGAATTTTAAACTACTGCGTTAGCCTTTTTGGTTTCTGTTCACCGAGCCGGGGATTTGAACTGACATCTCTCGCATTGAAGCGAAGGAGAAGCCAGCCGCCCAGCCCGCTTGGCTATCCGATCGACACAATAATATACAATTAATGACAAAATCTAAATAGAAATTACGGTGCGTTAATACACACAGACGGTAGCGAATGGGTCGAAGGACTAGAGATGTAACGCGCCGATCAACATTCGGTCCGGCGAGGAACGGATGGTGTCCAATCAGTACTTGGACACAGGAGAAAATAGGTATGTTTCAGATCAATACTCTAAGACCAGGTACGGAACTGCCACTAGATCAATACCTTAGCAGAAGCGGTTGACCTTCAGTCAATACCCAGTGGAGTTGTCAGATCTCTTGCAGCGGCTGCTCTTTTATACGGTCGAAGGGGCCTTCCATTTCCTCTAGCTCACATCGATGGAGAAGGAACTTGTGGTGGGGATCGTGTGTACGAAGCGCTGACGGTATCGATGCTATGAATATCGTTACATCCCCTTCTCTTTGAAAAAAAAAGTATCATGCCTTTTTGGGCGTGGAGCCTACAACGGCGTGATCCCAGGCATCCTTTGTGGCAATTTGATTTTTTTCTTCTGTCGTTGTGGCAGGTCACCTGGAATTTCTTGGTCTCCTTTTCCACAAGTTCGTTCGGAACGATTTACGTCAAGTCGGAATTGTTTCCTAATTGTGGCTCACTCGGCGCTTTCTTGGTGGTGATCGTGGCAATAAATAAAAAAAAACAGTTGAAACAGTGAAAAAAATTTAGTAGAAACACTTATTTCTTCTTGTGAAAACGTTAAGGGGACAATTGTAGCACAAATTTGACGAAAACTAAATAATAACATTAACAAAAATGTAGGATTTGCCACGGTTCTTCAAGTGGCAAATATTTTCAGGGGAAAATTTTCGGTAGAAACCAATGTGGACCAGTGCCTCTTAACCAACCTAAAATACGCTCCTATCACATTAGTTAATATTTATAAATATCTATATTATGATAGAAAACATAAATTTATTAATAGAAAGTTTTGAGAAATATTTAATTGTACTGTTTTTATGAGAAATCTGAAGTATGAAAAATACAATTATTGTAAGTTTTGGTTTTACCTATGTAATATATTGAGATTATATATATGTAATATATTTTACCTATGTCAAGCATATTTAAGCGCATATACTTTACGTTTAAATATGCATATTTACCCAAGTCAGGTACATAATAAGCTGATTTCAAGCTAGTAATAGAAGATTATTTCACTTATGTAAGATCTATCTTTACCTTAATAAACGAGAACTTACATTATCACTGATTAACTTTGGTCTTGGAGAATATTTACAGAAGCTTCTATGTATTTCAATGAAAAGATAAGAAAAGAGTGACGTCGGTGGAGACAAGTTCTTTCTTTGAGCTCCAATCTACCGTCAATTATTTTCTATTATGTAACGAATATGCGGCATATCCTCCATTTTTTCATTATGCCAACGTTACAAGCCAGACATTCTTCTTTGTCGTTTTGTTATCGCGCCAGTCACGAACACTAAGTCTATAAATAAAAAAAAACTTTTTGGTAAAAGTTGAACGGCGTTTCTATCTTGTGTTGCTACTTTTGAAATTTTTTTATAGATTTATAGGCATGTTTACTTGGCTTTCTTTAGTTATAATGATGTGTAGCTTTGAATGTGGAAAAGTGATTTATTAAAGAAAGTTAGGAAGTAGAAATAGCTTTCAGATATTAAACTTAAACCAAAAAAAAAAATCGCAATGACATTTGGGTTAAGAAAATAATGAGAAATTGCAGAACACTGTCAAAAAAGACGTAAAATTGGGTAAAAATTGGGAATTTGGCCATTCAAGTGAATGTAATAGCATTTCATCCTTTGCTATAAGAGCCTTACTTATTTTTACCTTAAAGTATATACTTTTTAACAACTTTTCTTAAATATTGAACGAAAATAAACGATATTTTGAGATGCAATTTTTTTGAAAAAAGGGGTTTTTTAAAATTTTCAAATTTTCCTTTATAGTTGAGCTAATTTTAACACCGGGATCGTGTTTTAACACGGAAAAAAAAACTTTAACTTTGCATAGTTGACGTGGAGTTATCCTACAATCAATTGTGGGTTAATTTTATATAAACATAATACTTAACTTGCCACACCAAAACAGTGTCAAAACCTTACCCCTGTTCCGTACACAGCCGGCAGCTACTCACAAACTTTCATTTCATAGACGAAGCTTTTTATATGAGTGACCGAAAGAAAACCCAACTATTCATAAAAGGGCCATATATATATTATCACTAATCCACTAAGAAGTTCAGCAGCCACAATCACACAAAGAGTTAACTTTATTCAAAACTACCATCCAACATTTCGACCTCTCTTTTCTTCCACCTCAGGCTATGTCATTATCAAACTCCCCGTATGAACGGCAACAGAGACAAAATGCCCTTTGATAAGGAGTCACGAACGCCGTATACCGGTGCAGATATATTTATATACGGTAGGGTCCTAATCACGGTGCTATTGTTGTCAGGGGAAGATTTGTGTGTCGTGGTAAGTAGTTCACGTGGAGTTATCTGGCTTATGGAAGTAGAACGATTCGGAAAATTTGAATATGAATAGTTTACTTTGGCTTTAAAAAGCTTCATTTCTAGCTGTTTAGAGTTAAAATGTAGTACAGAAAAGGTATAGAAACGGCGGAAAATAAACAATTCTGAGCTTTCTCTGTACTTTATATAATGTTTTCCAAGATATTAAACACAAATGTAAAGAATTTGTACGTGTTTTCACTCTACCGAAAGCATTGTTGCCTTTGGTCGTTTCATAACATTTTTGGAACAACGGACAAAAGTGATGTGCCTCTGAAAACAGATGAGAATTGTTTTCTGTTTGTCGGAAAATTATGGATTCGCAAAACAAGGACAGTTTTGCCCCCGAGCGGGCGATTATAAAAAACGTCAGCGATGTTTGGGGTTCAGCACGCTCGAACAAAGCGTCCAGATTTTTTTAAATCACTGTTTTGGCTCTAAACCGTGAATTATGACCTTGCGGGGGTTGCAAGCTTCTGTACGAAGGTTGGGCGACGTCGATTTTGTATTTTAGTTATAACTTTTCTTTATTTGTCGGTAAAATTGATCGTCCTTCTACTTCAGCTATGAAAATCTTTTGTTATAAGTTATATCATTGATTAAAAACTAACACAATTGCAGAGGCGTGACAGAGACCCTAATATATCAGGGGCCCCATTTTGTCTAATATATGAAAAAATATGTTATTGTTATGCAACGTTTTTGAAGTAGTGTCTGTAAATCTTCAGAAACTTTCCTCGATTTAGCAAAAACGCCCCTTTCTCGTAACCCTAGAAGGTCTTCGTCATACAAGATAATACATACCTGTAATTTTAAATTTAAGAATGGAAATTTCTAAATAGCCATATTCCGCAAGGGCATCTTTCATATCTGCTCATCCCATAAACAGAAACCTAATCCGTTCCGGTCTCCCGACCATTTATGATGACTATAAACTACTATACTGCTTTGTACGTGACTATTGGTTTGGGAATTGCAATTTTGCTAATTTTAGAACAATATTTCTAGATATCGGAATGCGTTTTTTGTTTACGTTTAGTATTTCGATACGAAATTCAGCTTACATTGTTTGGTTGTTTGTATTTTGTGTTATTTGTTTTGTTTTATGTTTAAAGTTACATTAATTTGGTATGCGCTTTTGTATCAATTATTGACGACTTTTCTTGTGTAATCATTAGACAATCTCTCAACAGATAAACAGTAAGATAAGGATATTATAACACACTTGTAATAACGCTCTCACCATAATATATCTGCAAGAGACAGAATGAGTTCTAAAAGGGAATATAAAAGTGTTCGGAAAAGCGAAAGCTACATGCTCAAAAATCCGAACATAAACAAAAATTACAGAAAGTTTCATTATTTTTTGTGACAATTAATGAATTAAAACAGCAGCCTAGTGAAGCAGGTGAAGCATCAATAGATCCAGTTGGTCTTAGTCAGGAAACAATAATTACTAACCATACTCAAAATGAAAATGACTACCCAGAAGTAGAATTGGACGTCTCCAGTTCTCTCTATTGCTATAAAAAAAACCTATAATTTCTGGTACAAAATTAAGCGCCAAATTTTCATCTTACTCAAGGGATGTATTATTAGAAAGCACAGAAAAAGCCATCGCATTTTGGATTGAGGAACTAATTCAAAGAAGAATTCCCGTAAATAGTTATTTAATCCAGGAAAAAGCTCTCCAGTTTTTTGAGTTAATGAAACAGTCAGAGCCACCAATTTCCACTTCCCAAGCTGGTAAAGAATGTTCAGCTATCAAATGATGGCTAACCGGGTTTATAAAAAGAAATGCACTTCATAATATCAAGATTACAGGAGAGAGTACTACAGCAGATGAAGCAGTAGCAAAAATATTTCCACAGGAGCTAGCGAAAATTATTGAAAAACGAGACTGGATTGGAAAAAATGCCTAATCGTACTTACATCGCAAAGGATAAAAAACTGCTAGTGGATATAAAGCAAGTAAAAATCGAGTAACATTATTACTTTGTAACAATGTATCAGGAAATCAGATGTTGAAACCGCTTTTAATAAATAAATCTCTTAGACCACGTGCTAAAAGGCAAAGATTTAAAACAACTGCCAGTGCATTGGATTGCTAACAAGCAAGCCTGGGTAACAAGAGTTATTTTTACAGAATGGTTCAATATTTGCTTCGTGACAGAAGTAGAAGCGTATATGAAGGAAAAATCTCTCGATTTTAAAGTTTTATTATTGACAATGCAGCAGGTCATCCAGACTTAGAACATCCAAACGTTCAAATAGTATTTATTTCGCCCAATACAAAATTCAAAATTCATTTTGTTCAGCAATTAAATTAAGGCATAATTGCAACGTTTAAAACATATTACATAAACGCAACTTACAAATCCATCGTAAGTGAACTAGAAAATGAGCCCTTAACAGTAAAAGACGTGTGGGATCAATTTTTTATTTTTGATTATTTGATTCATGTTGCATCTGTTTCCGCTCAAATAAGAACAAGAACTTTAAATGACTGTTGAAAAAAGGTTTGGCCAGCATGTGTAACAAGCAGTGCAACCATTTAAACATCGACACTATCAGACGAAATAATTAATTTGACACATGACATTGATGGAGATGGTTTTAATACCTGCAGCCACGATGATATAGATGAATTGCTTTTGGATGGTGACCATGATATAATTGATCAAATTTTAGATCTAACTTTAGATGGCGTCGTTAGTCTAGAAGATGATAATGATGAGGAAGAAAAATCAACCCCCCTCACTGACAAATCAATTCGATAAGGTCTTTAACTTTGCAGTAAATTAGAAAATCATTTTCTTATTAATGACCCCAATTCTGAACGAGCCTTTAAATTATTACGTGAGCTGCAGAACTGTATGCTAGGATCACCCAATAAGACCTTTAGTGTCTTTTTATACAGCTCCGTCATATAAACTTTCAAAAAAACTGTTAGAGATTATTTTAGAACACACTAAATTTTCACCTAAATTTACCATAAAAAATACAATAGAACTAGTTAATAAAATACAACTTTTTCAGTTACCTAACAACTCCAAATTAATTTCATTTGACGTAAAAAATTTTTTTCCTAGTATTCCTCCTACAGAAACTTTTATTCTAGTAAAAAACCTTTTAGATAAAAATAGTACAAATACAATCATTACATCTGAAATTTTACATCTTCTTGAAGTTTGCATAAACCAGGACTACTTTGAATTTAATAATGAATTATATACAAATAACAGTACAGGACTTATAATGGGCAATCCTCTAAGCCCATTGCTATCAGATATTTTTATGGATCATCTAGAGACAAAGATTTCAAAACATCCCATATTCAAACAGTTTTTATATTGGTGGAGATACGTAGACGAGGTACTGGTATGTTTCACAGGAACTAACAGGCAACTCGACCAATTTTTATCGTATATTAATTCTCTTCATAGTCATATTGAATTTACAATAGAAACAGAACAAAATCAATCCGTAAATTTTTTAGATTTAAAAATTACCAGACTTAAAAACAAACATGACTTCTCCATATTTCATAAACCTACCCATACTGACACGACTATTCACAATTCATCATCCCATCCCACACAACATAAACTGGCAGCCTATCATAGTATGTTACATAGATTAACAGCAATTCCTATGTCAAAATACAATTTTGAGACAGAATTAAATATCATTAAGCAAATAGCAGTAAACAATGGATACAACGAACAAACAATTAATAAAATGTTAAATCAAAAACTACACAAGAAAGCCCTGAACTTAGTATTTCCACCACCAGAGAAAAAACCCAGTACCTTCTGCTCGATTACATATACAGGCAAAATATCAACAAAAATAGCCAAACACATAAAAAAGAAAGGAATAACACCAGCTTTCAGAACAAATAACAACCTAGGCAAATATATTAAAAACAACAAGAGCCAACATAAAAAACACTTACACAGTGGTGTGTACAAACTTAAATGTGGCGACTGCCCAAAAACTTACATTGGTCAAACAGGTAGAAATTTTAATAAACGAATAGCAGAACATAAAAGGGCTTTCAATAATAGAAAAAAAGATTCTACATACGCACTTCACCTTCTAGATCATAATCATTCTTTTAATGACGAATTTAAAATTCTACACATTCAAAATAAAGGCCTTAAGCTATCTTTGTTAGAATCTATGGAAATCAACAAATTAAAAAACACAGATATAATTCTGAATGACCAGCTTGAGACAAACAGTTCTCCCCTCCTCAACCTATTTCATTAGAGACTATAAAGTGTAAACCCATGCCAGAAACAGATCACTTGAGAAAGGCAATTAGCCGAAACAGCTGTAGTGATAAGAATTTAAAATAAATTTTGTGGAAGTTTTGAAAACAAAGTTTTCAGTGTTTTATTGTTACATAAAATGAATTTCCATCAAGTAACGGTCGAATCCATCAATTGTATGTTAGGATATCGCGACACATAAAAATTTACTAGCATCATGATCGCAAAGTTTAATTACTGATTACATTGTCAGAAAAGGAAGAGCTACACAGAACGACAATAAAGTTTGTGAAAATCCATCGTCTTTACCTCAAATATCTATTACAGAGACAGTTTCTTCTGACGATGAAGATGATTTTGAGCCACTTCGCTAACGGTGCAAACCATTATCAGATAGCGATAATGATTAAAAATCTAAATGTAAAACTATATGTATCTATTACTTTACCATAAAATGAAATTTTACAAGTTTTTTTAAGCTTCTGTATGAATTTCTTTCAAAGATTCGAAGTAATTTATCATGCAGCCTATTTCTTTTAATTTCTGCAAACTTTTTTGTTTTTTTCTTGGTTTTGTGTAATTTTAGAAGGCTACGGAACGTATCCTTACTTGTCCAAGGCAAGTAATGTTTTTTTTTATGCGATTTTTTATATGCGCTTTTCTGAGGAACGTATCCACCGCATAGAACGAGACCTTACTGTACAATATTTTGGGATTTTTTTTAGTTTTCTGTTATTTTTTTGATATTGAACTTTGACACAGTATTTAATGCTTTAATTTATTTAATTAAGTTGGCCGTGTCAGCTAGTAATGATATATAATTGAAGAGTTCTGTGAACAAATGTCCATATTTTTCTTTTTATTGGATCTCTTCCTCGGTATTGACCACTACAAATCATAAGTGAAACACGAAAATCTTGTTACGGCATTTTTTAAAGGATCTCTCTTGATCTGTCAGCTCTTTGGCATACATTGCCAAGTAATGTGGCGTTTGAATAATAGTATCCATCTTGGATGTGAGCTGTGATTTATTGTAAACAATTTCGAAAATTTAATTTGAGACCCCAAGGCCAAAGGCCAAGAAGTGAGGCGTTTAGGAAGCGGTACACGTTCGTGTATCTGGAAAATAAAGTGCTCGGGACGGTCGCAAAATAAATAGGTTGTATTTGAAGGCTAAATTTCACCGTTTAGCATCACGATATTCTCAAATGTTTCCTGCCATCGATTTTTCTTGCTACCCTTTTCCATTAAATGACTCGTGAATCTTATTAAAATTGAATATTTTATGCTGTTTAAATTGAGGCCGAAGGGCGGTATTATATTGAAAGCTGTTATTTTAGTTACCATTACTGACTAATACCACTTACTGTCAGTTGTGGCGATATTGGTCGAGAAAATTGTTTTTCAATATTTAACTAGAAAAGTATATTTAGACGAACTAAAGTATTGTTCTCTTTTTAATAGAGTGATTTTCATAATGAATATTCCATAAACTTAACTACAACATTAACAAACGCTAAGAAGGGAGGAAAGACAAAAATCCCAATTGATCAGCCTACAAAAAATTTTCCCGTATAGCTTAAAAAATTGTACAAAAGAATATTACTCTTTGTTAAATTTTTTTTATCCTCTTTTCGAGGCGCACGACCTAATTCCAAGCTGATTGTTTCAGATACAAATTCTTCGTCTTCTCGGCCTACTACGACGAAAGAAAAGGTCAGAGGGTAGTGCGAATCATCGCTGCTACGAAGACCCGGGGCGCGGAAAGAGTATTTTGCCGATTGTGGTACAAAGCTGGAGAGTTCAACGCGTCGGCCCATGTCTCTATCACCGTTCCTGCTAAAGTAAAGGTAAGACACTAGGGGGACCTGTACAAAAAGTTTTCTGCGAAAAAATGTTATCTTGCGAATTACTTTAAATGTTAAATAGGCTACTGAGAATCATAATGCTAAGTTTGTGGAAAACTTATATAATTAATTAAGAATATAAAATAATATGTGTTCTTTCTTATTTGTTTGTTCTTATTATTTTGTATATTCAATAGTCTCATTGTATTTTGTTTTGATGTGTTAAAAAACAAGTATAAGTTTTATTTCAAGTTTGGGGGTGTTTTCACGCTGTATCTCGAGAAATTAGCGATCCCATAAACATTTTATTAGATATTATAGTAGCGAATTAAATTGTCTATACCTTTTTATTGATTACTTGTAACTGTAAAATGGAGAATAAAAAAGTTATAAAGAAAAATAACTAAGAATATTAGAGCCAATTTTCTTTTGGGCTTTATAACTTTTTTTCTGGTAATTTTACAATAAAATTACATCAGAACAATATCATAGAAAATTTTTCATAGAATAATTTTCACTACAAATTTGTTCAATTTCATTAATTTCTTTGGATTTTGCAGCGCTTTGAAGTTGGCTTGAGTCGTAAACTAGGAATCCTGCAGAAAATTGTATCAGCTATTTTGGACTGAGTAGACATATGAGAAGCAGAAACTTAAGCCAAAAAACAAAAATAACCATATACAAAACCTTTATACAACCAGTGTTGACATATGGGTCGGAGACATGGACCATTTCCAAGGCAGATGAAAACCTCCTGCTTATATTTGAACTAAGGATCCTGAGAAGAATATTCGGTGGCATCTGTGAAAAAGGTGTTTGGAGAAGGAAGTACAACTATGAGATATATCACAGATATAAACATATATTTGCTGTTAAAGACGTAGTATCCCTTATAAAAATAAGAAGACTAAGATGGGCAGGACATTTTGCAAGATCACAGCAGAACAACCCTCCTAGATGCCTCCTTAAATAAATTTTACAAAAAAGTGGTTTAGATGGCTGCTAATAAAATTTTCTCTTCTCCTTAGTACACAAAAGCTCCTAAATGTAGTGATGTAGTGATACTTATTTAATCTTAAATTTTGTGTAGTGTCTCCTGTGTGATTCGTTTTTCTACATATTTATGTGTTTTTCTGTTTTAATTTGTTTATGTCTGTTTTGATTTTATTCATAACGAACTCACAATTGTACTCATGGGAACTCACCCTTGCCATCTCAGTTGGCCCAACGTTAGATTGATAAGAAAATTAAATTTTAGAGAACAAAAATAAAAGCGTTGCGTAAATTTTAGAAGTTTTAATGCATCGAACAACATTTTTGAATTTCCTAATTATAGAAAATATTTTATAACGTAATGAAAACTATTGATTACAGAATAATAATAAATTTTAAAAAACGCATAGAATATGTAATATTAACAAAAAAAATGTGAAAGTTTAGCACTGAGTTATCCCCTTTATTTTCAATAGCATACACAATTCTTCGAGGCGTACTTTTTACCAAGTTCTGACAAAATTCTAATGTAAACGAATCCCATATTTCTTGCAATTTTTCCTTTGATTCGTTGACGAAGATGTTTTTTTAAACATTTATTATTTCACGCCACAATTTCTCTATCGGGGACAAGTCGGGACTGTTAGAAACCCATTCCAGAAGTGGTATGCCATGGTTTTCAATACATTTTAAACTTTTTTTTGAGGTATGACAACCTGCGCTAACCTGTTTGGAAGACAAAATCTTCCGCTGATGTTAAACGATGTTCCATAATCGGTAAAAGAGATTCTTCTAAAATATTCAAATATTTGTCCGTGTTTACAATCCCATCGATACTTACTTTACTTTTTCGTGTCTGGATCCGACTACAGTTTTTCTGCTCAATATCGGGCTACGTCTACACCCTTTGTATCTGCGAGCCATAAATCATCGAGCGTGCACTGTGATGGGCAAAGTCTGCATACTCTCAGGAGCTCCACGTTCTGTATTTCCCCACATTCACAAAGTGCGTCGCTGTCTGTCTTGATGCCCTATTTAATGAGGTTTTTTTTACAGAGGCAAAACCTGTGCGTATGCGATTGAGTGTCCGCCAGGTTCTCCAGTCCAGCAGGTTCATTCCATTAGGTCGTTCTGGATGTAGGGGAACAGTTCGGGTGGTTCGACGCTGACATTTCTCATAAACCTTTTCCTTGATTTAAGTCGGCTGATTCCTGGCGGTTCGTCAAACCCGTATAATTGGTGCCTTTCATCGAAAGTTTGTCTGAACTTCTCCACATATTGTGAGGCGCATCTACGGTCGTCCGCTGATGCGAATTTTGCTACCCGGTACAATAAGGGTAGAGGAGTAGGCTTCATACAACCGGTCATTGTTCTACATGTTTCATTTAACGCCGTGGTGACTTGTTGGGCGTGTCTAGATCTACTCCAGACGGGACAAGCATATTTCCCTATTGAGAAACATAAGGCCTCAGCTGTTGTCTTCAAGACCTGGGGGTTTGCACTCCACTTGCTCCCTACAAGTTTCCGGAGAAGGTTGTTTCTCGTAGAAACCTTTTGTCTTGTACTTTGACAGTGGAATTTATACGTTAGTGACCGGTCTAGTATTACTCCAAGATATTTGGACCTATCGAGAAAATGTTACTTTCCCACACCTTTAGACGACATGCTGCCCCAGATCATGACAGATACAGGAAATTTAACTTTTCTCTTAGACAGTCGGGATGGAAAGCTTCATTTCTCCTGTGAATGACGTAATTCCTACTGTTTCCAACACACTTTAAATCTGGACTCATCTCTCCATTGTATTGAATCCTATTGCGACTGAGTTCAATCTTTATGCTCTTTTGACCATCTTTCTTTTGTTGTAATGTTAAAAGTGGCTGTTCCTTAGCCTAAAATAGAATGAAAAATTAAAAACAATTTGTACTAATTTTTTCAGCTATAAAACTTACTTTCTAAGTACCAAATCCTAATTTGTGAGCCTCTCGGTAACATTTTGATCTAGAAACGTGTCTTCCAATAACGTCACTCCATAAAACGCGTAACTCCATATAATTTGCTCGTCGAGTTTTCACTATAATGCGTCTTAATGTCCTTCGATCTGCTTCGGTTATTTTACTTTTTCGTAGATTTCTAGGTTTTGTGACGACCGAACCAGATCGAAGGGCAATAAGACGCATTATAGTGAAAAATCGATGAGCAAATTATAAAGAGTTAGATGTTTTATGGAGTGAAGTTATTGGAAAGCACGTTAATAAATCAACATGTCACCGGGAGGCCCACAAACTAGGATTTGGTACTTACAAAGTAAGTTTTATATTTGAAAAAATTAGGACGAATTTTTTTTAATAAATTTCATTTTATTTTAAATCGCAATAGGATTCAACACAATGCAGTGATTGTATTGAAGTGTGTCCAGATTGCGAGTCCAGATTTGAAGTAGCAGTTGCGTCATTCGCAGGAAAAATGAAGCTTTTCATCTCGACTGTCTAAAGAGAAAAGTCAAATTTCCTGCATCTGTCATGATCTGGAGCAGCATGTCGTCTAGAGGTGTGGGAAAGTTACATTTTATCAATGGGATTGTAAACACGGACAAATATTTGAATATTTTAGAAGAATTTCTTTTACTGATTATGGAACACCGTTTAACATCAGCCGAAGATTTTGTCTTCCAACGGGACGGCGCAGGTTGTCATACCTCAAAAAAGAATTTAAAATGGATTGAAGACCATGGCATACCACTTCTGGAATAGGTTTCTAACAGTCCCGACTTGTCCCCGATAGAGACCTTGTGGCGCGAAATGAAAAAAGCTTGGAGAAAACATCCTGCCAGTTCTGTCAACGAATTGAAGGAAAAATTGCAAGAAATATGGGATTTGTTTACATTAGAATTTTGTCAGAACTTGGTAAAAACTATTCCTGAAAGAATTGTGGATGTCATTAAAAATAAAGGGGATGTAACTCAGTGGTAAACTTTCATATTTTTTATTTGTTAATATTACATATTTTATGCGTTTTCTTTTTTATTTATTCTTATTCTGTTTAATCAATAGTTTTCATTACGTTATAAAATATTTTCTATAATTTGGAAATTCAAAAATGTGGTTCGATTCATGAAAACTTCTAAAATTTACGCTGCGGTTTTATTTCTGTTCTTTAAAATTTAATTTTCTTATGAATCTAACTTTAGGCTAACTGGTATGGGAAGGGCCTCATCTAATATATACTTAATAATTTTTGTAACGTGTGTATCAGCTTGTGTTTTGTAACAAACCCAATATCAAGAAGAAGAATGACCTTCGTGAAAAGACGTGCGCCATACTCGGAGATCGGAGATCAAAAAATAAAACTATTACCTCTTTCAAGCTTTCCGAGAAAGGTCACTTCGCGTAGGAGTCCAGAGGCTTAAAGGACTTGAGCGTATATTAAATTTCCTCTTTGAATGAGGTTTCCTTTTGCAGTTTTTACCTTCATAATGTATTTAGCAGGAATCGGCGAGCAAAAGGCCCTCTTTTGGGAAAATTACTTTAAAAGTTTTTCTTTTTAATAAAAAACGTAGAAAAACGAATAATCTTCGTTGAAATGGTAATGAAGGATTGCATGAGGGAAGTGATAAAATTAAAAAAAATTTGTTAAATAAAATCTAAATGTGGAGTGCTGATCGATATCAAAATTAGTTAATGTACTGATAATAACAAATCTTCAACTTCGAGATGTGCATGGAAAGACTGATTAGTAATATTAATTAAATGTATTAATTATATTAATGAATCAAATTAATTAGTGTAGAAATAAATGGAAAGAAAGTTATGAAGAGGGATTTTAATTATTAAAGGTTCGTCTTCCCACATTTTACATTCATAGCCCCAGAATGCGCGTTCATCCTTTCTTGTTTAAAGCTAATGCGCCATTTCGAAACTTCAGAAAGAATTTCAATATTCCTGCTAATCTTCGCTCGAAACTTGTCCGGAATGCCTCATACAAACGTTACTTTCTAGAAATGATTAATAGTCGGCGTTGTCTGAATAACATTACAACGAATCCGAACAGGAAATCCTCAAACTAATGTACCTTCTTGTTTGCTCGTCTCCGCATATCTTTCTCTCTCGTTCCATCGCTCAACGCAAATATACGTCAACAAGTCTACGAAAGGTTCTACCTTAATTGTTGGAAGGTCAATTTGGGGAGTTTTAGTGGGATATAACGGGATGTATATTCCTCCGTCTCTTTCTCTCTTTTCCTCTCGTTTTTTCTTTATTGCTTTCTATAACCTCTTCTTTTGAGGTTGTTATATATGGAAGATATAGGTATGTTGTCAGAATAAACTATATTAAACGTATGATTTATATACGTATATTCCATAAATACACTGATTAGACTTCTTCACTGCTGCACATGTCGCAAACAGCTATTTTTCAATTAGAGTCTATATAATTTAGCTCTCTATATAACTTCGCGAATAAAACGTGATAATCTTCCCATGTTATAACAAACAAGAGCCTAACCCAACATTTAAGGGGTCAATTTTGCAACAATATTTCATTATTCTTGTCCAAAAGTGTGTGAGCGCAAATTATTATTTTTCTTTAATAGCCTAAAAAACTTTTTCTTTAACTTCTCCCTTACGCCACTCTAATTTTATGAAGCCAGAGTCTTCTGAAAATATTGGTATAAACTTGACCATACCCAAAAACTTTTAAAGAGATTTTACATCTCTTGGAGATTCTAAACTTAATATTGCTTTAACCCAGTGGCAGCCCGTGAGGTAGACCAGGCACTACCGTATGTGTATGCAGAAACCTATTTTTTATTCTTTAAAACGTTTTAATGACTGTTAATTTTTTTGTGTGTATTTCTTTTTATCTTCATAAATTATATAAAATCTGGCAACTATTATGTGCGTAATACAACCTCCGCCACACACACCGGAGGTTATTCCAGAGTAGATTATTCTACGGGATAATTTTGTACTATTATCGCACTGGTGCGTATAAAAAGAGAAAGATTTTACGAGTATTCTGTGTAAGTGACACAGATAGAGCTATATTGAACTTTAAATGATACTTTAAATGAGAATCTTCGTGTGGAGCTTAAGAAGGAAGATCTACTAGTATCGTACCTATTTATTTTCAGTTTATATCTATTTATTTCGAGTTTCTTTATGTTTTGAACCAAATTATAAATTGTATAAGTAAGATTTTTAAAAGTTCACGACGAAAAGGAGAATTCAGAAAATAGAGGCTTATTTAAGGAGCTAGTTCAAACACAGCCCAAAATAAACTCCTTGAGTGCATGTTAGATGTTTATCACCAGGAAATTAGGGAATAAATTGAGAATTCTCCTTATTTTGCAGTGATTGCCGCGCGCATCTATCCACTTTGTATTGTAGCCTACTGCTATTAAAGTTCCTTGCTTTTGGTAAAACCTTTTCCATTATTTCGTCATGTTCCCTAATGGTTTCTGCAGCTACAGTGTTTAACTCCTTGTATGCCGCCAAAGATGCTGGTGTTTAATTTTTGCATTACCTCTGGTACCGATGTTATGCCGGAAGGCATTTAAAAAAAAAAACGATGTTTACCAAAAGAAGTACCAAACGCCCATATGCAGCTGCTCCGCTTATCCAGTACCACTTGAAAGAACCCATTTTTTAAATCTAAAACACTAAGACTGGAAATCAAATAGCTTTTTCTTAGTACACATTTGTTTAACCCTTTAGGATATAAGTACAACCTTAGATTTTTATTGGGCTTCTCTACTATTAATAAATTATGACACCACAACGTTATGGTGGATTTACTTTTGAAATTATATCTTTGTTTCTCAATCTATCAAAGTAGCCTTCAACTGATCTTTAATTGATACTAGAATTCTTCTAACTAGTTTTATTACTTGCTCGACATTATAAACCCACCTCATTTTATAATTTTCTATACTTCCCAGTCATGAAATACCTTCAATATTTTTCTGTAAGAAATTTTCTTTTATGTAACTATTTTGACTATGTGTTACAGAGTCTACTTTGATACTTCTTCGTCTTCTTCTTCCTTCTTGTATGAAGGCTTTAAAGCCAGTTTCTTCTTCAATATTAGCCTTCTAAATTGTTTAAATTATCGCACCATCTTTTTTTTGGTCTACCAATACTTTTTCGTCCATTTGGTGACTTATCTCGTGCTATTCGTACTATCCTATCATCTGCCATTCTACTAATATGTTCGTTCCACTCCTGTTTCCGTTTTGTAACCCATCCATTTATGTCTTCTATATTGCATACTCTTCTTATGTTTTCGCTTCTCTCCCTATCCAACAGACTTTTCAATGATATTCGTCGAAGTATTTTCATCTCTGTTGTTTCTAGTAGTCGTCTCGTTTTAAATGTGGCAAGTCTTGTCTCCGCCGTGTATGTTAATATAGTTTTAATTGCTGCTTTATAGATTTTTGCTTTTGTGTCTTGTCTTAGGGCATGCAATATAGAAGACATAAGTGGGTGACAAAATGGAAACAGGAGTGGAACGATCACACTAGTAGAATGACAGAGGATATGATAATACGAATAGCACGAGATAAGTCACCAAATGAACCAAGAAGTATTGGCAGACCAAGAAAAAGATGGTATGATAATTTAAACAATTTAGGAGGCTAATATTGAAGAAGAAACAGGCTTTAAAGCCTACATATAAGAATGGAGAAGAAGAAGAAGAAGACTAAATTAAACTTCATACAATCCTGGAACGGTAATATGGGTACTGATGCCAAATTCATTATGAGAAACTTAAGATTTGCCTCAACTGAGCCTTTTTTACTAACTAATGTTACTGATCGTACCGGTTTAAATTTACTCCCATTTTACACAATTAACATTGTTCTATTCGATTCTAATATTATCTTATTCGTTTTACTCAACTCTAAAAAGTACTTCAGCACCCGAGTTCTCTTCCTCTTCAGTACCTTCTTTCTTTTTGTGTTTCTTTCACCTAGTTTGCATCGTCTATACAGTGACGCAAAATGATTGCAAGCTGCATATTTTCTTCCAAACGCCAAACATTTTCTTGGTCTGTGATTTTTGCCACACCTACCGCAGTTAAAAGTTTTTCTATCTGGGCCATTTTCTATCTTATTATGTATGAACTTCGTTTTTCTGAATGCATTTAAATGTTTTTCTTGTCTTGTCTTAAGGTTTTGCTTGAGTGTTGACTGTTTATGTAGTCCTGCATTTCTATTTCTATTTCTTTCTGCAAAGTTAAGTCTATTTCTTGTAACATTCTTTCTTGTAAAGCGTTATTATCTTATCCTATAACAATTCTATCTCGAATCAAGATTTTCCATAATCTTCGATCAACAAAATTTATCTTTATACCAGCCTAAAAAGGATGTACGATGTTTGTGTAGCTTTTGAAACAAAGAAAATTTAGCAAGATAAGTACAATTTTCACATTCTGCTGAAAAACGAAGCACGTCAAGAAAAGGTTACTCACAAAGAATCAGATAATGAAGTTTTTATAATTGATTTCCAATCTGTGCTACTCTGTCCAAAGTCCAATGTGAGCTCCCTCTAGTACAAAACAAACCTTATCGTACATAATTTCACGATTTACGATCTAAAACGCCAGCAAGGTGAATGTTTTTTGTGGAATGAAACAGAGGGTCGGGTAATAGCTAATGAGTTTGCAACCATAATAGTAAAAATTTCCTTAAAAAGAAAGTAGAGGCCAATCCTCGTGATAAAAAAACTAATTATATTTTGTATAGCGATGGTTGCGTTGCTCAAAACAAAAATTCTGTGTAGATAGCATGCATTCTCCGACAGAAAGATTGATTTGAAAATCCACAATTAATGTACCTGCTAACTATGCAATAATATGCGAAAAAGCATGTTTGAAAAATCCCTACAGAGTAGAGTACTTATCGCATGATTTTTTTAAAAACATTGAAGGTAATATAAATTTTATCTCATCAATCGACCTGGAAAAAAGTCGGAGATCCCCAGGTAGTTGACCTAAAGGCAATTAAATAAACAAACAAAAATATATTTTACAAAATTAGACATGGAATGGAAAACTTTTCCTGTCAGATTACTTGCAAATCCAAAATTTTTAGATTTGAATCTTTGTCTGCTTTATACAGAGGTAGAATTCCCATTAAGAAAGAAAAATATGAGCATTTGCAACAACTGAAGAAAAGTATACAATAGGACTACCATTTATTTTATGATCAGTTACCTCATAATTAGCCTTCTGCTTATTTCATTTTATATTTTCTGATTTAAAATTTTTTAAGTATTCATTTTTCTGTTACAATTACCGATGAGTAATCCTTATGCTACTGGTTTATTTGCATTAAAAAAAATAAATAACCGTTTTTCAGAAAAATAGAACATTCAAATTCTACCTGAGTTAACTAGTAACTAATTTCTTGCCAATCGGTAACAAGTTTAATCATTTAAATTAGTTTTTTCGCTCTCTTGTAAAATTTTATCAAATGGAGTTACGCACTATGCGAATTACACTGACGATATGGGAAATATATATTGTCGGAATAACCAATATTATATATTGAGTTTTATAACATGTATTTCCTAACATGTAATTACTTGCATCAAGTTCTATGTCAACATCCAATCACAAGCCCACGCACTTCAGTCTGTCTCTTGTCACTTGTTGCCAACTCACAATAATATAGTAACCAAAAATCCTAACTATACCTATAATAAACATACGTAACAGTTATTTATTAATATTATTAATTAGTTGGATTAAACTAAGGACATGCGAAATATACATGTAACTTTAATATTTTTATCGCTTTTATTTCACAACACGTCTTTTTCTTATTGTCGAAATCTGTTTTATGTTTTAGGTCATCCGAGAAAATTGGAACCTCAAATATAGCGCGGTCTTTGTGATGTGTCCTTTGACGAACAAGACTATACCGGTGGCGGTGAGCGTCGTGGCCAGGATCAGAGACCCGCCGGCGAACCTGCTAGCGGTCATTAACAACCATAACGAAACATCGGGGGCGGTAGGGATGGGCAGCACCGGAGGCGGCGGCGCTGGCCTCTCGAGCCCCTACAAGTTCGGTGTTTGTGTCAAGCCGCTGCACTTCGAATACAATAGGGTAAGTGCCTTGTCACGATATGGTAATTTCCAGATTTGTATGTATTTGGGATGTATGGTGAGTTAATTCCATGGTGGTGATAATGGACTCTATTCTAATGCGCAATGTTCCAATAAAAGTTGTCATTTCTTTTATTTTTTGTATCTACTAAGCCAGAAAATCATTACTGTGTACAGTTTTTATCACGTAAGTCTACATAAACACACAATAGACAATTCGTTATGTATACACGGTGGGTCAAATTGATTTTTTGATTTGATTTTGAACTTAAATAACTTTTTTATTTGTTTCCGATTTTAATGAAATTTGAAACCTATATTGATAGTGCATATTTAAATTAAAATTTATAAGACTAACGAAACATCTTAAGGGGGGTCTAAGTAGGGTCATTGTTATAAAGGTTTACTTTCAAGGTCGTTGCAATAGTCAGCCTGTTAATATTTAAATTCAAAAATTAGTATTACTATTAATAGGTATCCGAAAATACTACCCTTTCAAATTGTATTTAAAATTTTAAGCATTTGGAGCAAAATGAATGACATTCTGACTGAAAGGGCGTAAATAGTATTTTTACTAAATTTATTTTTTTATTCAAAAGGCAATACAAATTGTTTAATTAAATAAAACAACCTAAAATTAATTAACTAAATTCATTCTGAATGTGTCGTCCCCCATTGTTATTTTATAAAGCTTTTGCAGGCTTTGACGCCACTATCCAATTGATCGGTTAATAATTTCTTGGTCGAATTGGTTCCAACAAAAAACTATCCAATATTTTACGTTGCTCACAACAATAACTATCAGCAATTTTTGATTTACCTATAATTGTAAAGTTTGGAACAGGAAAAATGTTCCCGGAGTTTAACTGCTGGAAAGTGAGCACTTTCAGTTACTTCTAAAGCATTTGAAAGCAAATTCCATCAAAATGAAAACAGGGCGGGGAAGAACAAAAACTGGAACTGGAAAATGATGTTATTAGTTCAAGAAAAATATCAAAAATAACAAACATTAAACGTACAACTGTGCGTAAAATAATAAGGCAGGATTTGAACAAGTCTTTGAACAAGATTTAAAGAAAATGATTGTCAAAAAACATCTGCAGATATAAGGAAAAAAAGATTTGAAAGAAGCAGACAGTTCAGAGGGAGGTTCAGAAGCAGACAACAAATCGAACAAATCTGGTGTTCAGATGAAAAAGTTTTTTTTTGCGTCAACCAAAAAACCCTCAAAACATTTAGTCTGATGCTCGAAAGAAATCTAGATCCGCTAGATTTACTTTATGTTAAATGAGTCATTTTTCCGCCGCAGTGATGGTTTCACTAGCAGTATCAATGATTACTCCAATCGTCAGAGACGAAAATGCCACTGAAATGCCACTGAACCCCTAAAAATAATACGAACAAGCTGAATTTTGCTGAAAATGTCAATTTTAGGTCGCTAAAAATGATGCAAAAAGGTTAACCACTTTTTATCTACTTTTTCTGTAGAATAAACCGTTCTCTCGTAAACAATGCTTGAAGCTACTATCGGTTTTGAATGTCAGTTACGCTCGCGAAATGAATGTTCAATAAAATTTGTATCAGCTCGACGGTAAAAATTCGATATCTTTTGTTCCAAGTGCAGTTTTTGTTCCAAGTAAAGAGTGCAGCTTTCGTTTCCGTATTTTGCCGAGAATAAACACTTTCATTGACCATTCGTAGTAATATTTTAAATTTTAGAGATCAATTTTTAAAATGTATGACATGAAATTTTAATTTTGAGTTGTGGAAACAAATATGGGGCATTTAAAATATTTTAAGTTTTACATTACAAGCGATCGCAAGACACGGGAAATGCCTCCAAGAAAACGTTTTTGAGTGTAGTTTATTTGAAAAAAATTTTTAAACGTTTTATATCGTTTGTTATGTCAAAGTTTAATTCCAGCGTTTTTTAAGCATATTTTAAATGTCTTACATATGTTGACAAAACTCAAAACTAAAATTTCATGCTATAAGCTTTGAAGGCTCTAGTAATCTAAACGTCATAGTGGCCAGTCAGTGAAAGGAATAAATTGCATTGATCTCATGAGAATCATAAAAAATGGAAAAAATCGCGCCACGTTTATTTATTTAACACTTTTATACAATCTGAGTTTATTTGCGGCAAAATACAAAAATTGCATACGAAAGCTAAACTCTTTACCTTCAAAACGCATTCTAACTGACATTTAAAATCGACGATCGCTTCAAATGTTGTTTGTGGGAGATCGGCTAATTCTACGCAAAAAGTGCTAATAAATATTTTTATTTAAAATTTTTTCAGCTAAATTATTTGTACAGCGTACAGATTGTGCGTAAATCGATTTTTTTGCGTTTTTACCCCCGTACGAGGGGGTATTAGAGAGAAGCCCGGGAGTAAAAGTGATAAAGGTTTTTGAATCTTTTTTGGGGACCCAAAATAAAAATTCTCGGCAAAATTCAGCTTATTCGTATAATTTTTAGAGGTTCAGTGGTATTAAGAAATAGAAATTTTAAATATAATTAAAACAAGAAAATTGGAATATCTCGGACATGTTACACCTTGAGAGAAATACACCTTGCTGCAACTGATTATGCAGAGAAAGATCCAAGGAAAGAGAAGCATAGGGAGACGTAGAATGTCATGGCTGCGCAACCTGAGAGAGTGGTCCTATCATATGAACTTTTCAGAGCAGCCGTCTCAAAAGTCCGAATAGCTATGCCAATTGCCGACCTCCGCCGCGGTGATCGCACTTAAGGAAGAAGGTATTTTCGTCTCTGGCGACTGGAGTATAAAAAAATGATAACCAACAGTTTGGAGTTTCACTTAGAGGTTACTCCAGGTATTGCCCTTTATAACACTGTGCCTGTTTCAAAAATTCACAAATTACTGCTCAAAATCATTAATTTTTTATCTCGCTTGGACTAATATTCCGAACATTTCTCTAAACTTCCATTATAAACCCTTTACCCTATTCCAAACGTATAATTTTATTAAAATATTTCACGAAAGTATATAAAAAACTTAATAAAACCCATTGACATACATTTTCTGCTTTGTACAGGAGGATTTTAGCAAAACAGAAAATATGAAAATGCTATAATTATGTTCGTACTTATACAAAAGCCATTTTGCTTTTTCATAAAGCGGACTGTTTTATCCTCAGTTGGAAAATTTGTTTGCCGTTGGAAAATGATGTGCAATTATCCAGAAAGTGGGTCAGTGCGTCTTTACTAATTGAAAGAGTGAATGCTTGAAAATACACGAGTCATTTAAAATATTTTCCTGATTAATTATGACAGATTGACAAACAAGTTGTTTTCATGTGAAAGTCTTTAAATATATATTAGAAATAAACACAATTACGGATTATTCATCATTTACTTATTTGTTAAAAATGTCTTTTTGTTAGCAGCAAGTAATTAACTGATAATGAAATTAAATTCTTTTGATATACATCTCTGATCTTAAAGTCCCAAATATCATCATCATTATGGCTTTACAATCCTGCGTGGTTCATAGCCTGCTCAAGAATTTCTCTCCAATCGTCCCTATGCATCGCCTTCCTCCGCCAAGCACGTATTCCCATCTTTCTCCTGTCTTCATAGATGTTATCAAGCAACCTTGTTCTGGGACTTCCTTTTCTTCTCTGACCAATAGGTCTATCAAGGTGCATTTTTCTAGCTGGGTCATTTTGTTTCATCCGCATTACATGCCCTACACACCCATTATTTTTTGTTCGAGTCCAGGTCTCTGGTTATCCCTGCTGATTCTTATTTTATGACCCAAATACGTATATTTCTCCAACAGTTCTACCACTTTGTCTTGAATAGTTAAATGGTTGTCATAAACTTACGTTTTGGTCAAGTTCATTATAAGGCCCACCGAACATGCAAAGTCCAATTATTGATTAAACATATCTGTGGCTTCTTCTAAATTATCTGTGACAAGAACAATGTCATCTGCGAAACGGAGATGGTTAAGTTTTTCGCCGTCTATTGGTAATCCTCTGTGGTCCCAATTGACCATCTTAATGGCATACTCTAATGCCGTTATGAATAATTTCGATGACAATTTATCTCCTTGCCTTATTCCACGTTTTATTTTTATTGGTCGGGTTTTATCGCGTTACTTAACAGCCATAGTGACATTTTTGTAAATATCGTAAATAAGTTCACTATACCTACGGTCGATCCTGCTGTCATTCATTGCTTTTATATTTATAAGGCTGTCTATTTCGATCGTGTCGAACGCTTTATGAAAATCTATGAGAGTAAGGACAAGAGGTTTGTTATATTCTATAGATTTTTCAATGAGTGTCTTTACTGTATGGAGAGAGGTGATAATTGGTACCATAATATTAACGGAATCCTGCCTGGATAAATAATTAAACTATAACAAATATTTAAACAATTCGTCTTTTTGTACTATTTTAGGACTGGACCAAAGACAATAATATTGTCTATACCAAATTCTATAATTCTGAACATTTGGTTCATTATTTAATGTAAGTGTACATTTATCGCTGAACAAATTGTTTTTTTTTAATTGTCTGTCTGCATTAGTGCTCTCTGAAATTTCGTAACAAAATTCGTCTAGTCTCTCAGCATCTCCCAATTCTTCTCTTAGTTCTTGATGACATTGAAATTTATACGAACGTAATGTATTTCTTTTCAAATGTCTGCAGTGATTCAAGAACTTATTGTAGGATTTTCAACTGCTGATGTTTTTAATACATTGATTTCGTTTTAATATTATAAATTTCTTGGTAGCTCAGCTACATTGTTTGCACGGGTGCAATTAAGAATCGCAATTCCAGAATTTTCAAACTTTTTTAAAATCCTTTGAATTTTTGACTGGCTTGGAATTGGTCTATTGGAATATGTTACATTAAATAAAGAACTGGTAGTGTGCGCACTAGGGCCTGAATAAAATATCTTTATTATTGCTACTTTCTCCTCAACTGTGTACATTTTATCAACTTTATTGTTTTTTAATTATAAACACATGCTTGGAATGGGAATATATAAACGATAAACATATCAGCAATTAGTAAATGGTTCCAGTGCTACGACAATTAAAACAAGTAGGCCGATAAATAACTGTCACAATGTCATATTGTGTTAATATACTAAACTAATTTGATACTTTTTTAGGCTCTCCAATTGATAGAATTCATAGAACTGAATAGGCTGCTAGGAGTCGATCATTTCACGTTCTACAACCACACCGTAGGCAACCAGGTCGACTGCGTTCTACGTGATTATATAGACCGAGGTCTGGTGACAGTGCTTCCTTGGAATTTGGATATGGTCTCACAGAAGGATATCAGGACTGAAGGACTCTTCGCGGCACTTAACGACTGCCTGTATAGATTCATGTACAAATATACTCACCTTTTGCTCATAGACTTGGACGAGTACATTCTGCCCAAGAACAACGATACTTTAGGACAAATGATTGAGTAAGTTTTTTTAAACGGAATGAAAATGATCATTTTTTATAGTATTATTTTCCATTTGTTCGTTCACGCTGATAAACTAGTCGCAACAGAGTGATTGGACATCCTACAAAATAGTGTAATGTGAACATAGTCTCGAATGAGCCTCCATGGAACAAAATATTGGTGTACCTATGTCAGTGTTGCATGTCATTATGGTTGCCATATATGTTGTATGCTTCAAATATAAAGAAAGCTTTTAAAAAGTACGTTTTTATAATACTATTTTATGGCTTCTCTAATTTTTTGATCTATATAAAAAAACGAATTGAGTTATATAGAAGTTTTGGGGAATCTGACGTTGTAAAATGTATTAAATTAACACGCCTTCGATGGATAGGACATGTAATTAGGCGAGATGAAGATGCAACGATCAGAAAAATTTTCGACCGAAGAGGACCAGTGGGAAGACGAGCTAGAGGAAGACCAAAACTTAGGTATCAAGATAACATAGAGGATGATCTAAAATCCATCGAAGTTAAAGCATGGAGAAGAGTTGCCAGAGACAGGAGCGAATGGAAGATTGTTCTGAAGAAGGCTTTGGCTCATAACAAGCTGTAATGCCACTGATCATGATAAAAAAACGAATGATTAATTATTTTTTTCTTTCAATTTTATTTGCAGTCAATTGTAAGATTAGGTATTTTTTCTCAAATCGCCTTTGATAGATTAACGGATAGATTTGGCAATAGAATTAGAACCACTAGTTGCCAGATTGCAACAGATGTTCACCAGATGAACATTTTATGAACAGTTCGTTTGCCTTGCATTTTACTATTAGTTACTTGTAGTAAGCTTGTCGACATAATTTGCTTCTTAATTAATTATTATATATGGCATGCTGTTTCCCGATTATGAATATATTTGAAGCATGCAACATATACGTTCTAATGACATGGCATCACTGTCAAACACACATTTTGTTCCGTGGAGGGTTATTCGAGTATTTTGTACTATTTTGTAGGTGTCCGAGTGATTGTTAAACGGATATATTAGGTATTTTGATTAATAACAAGGTTCTCTCGTTTCAGAACTTTGAATAAACGGGTTAATGGCCGCACCACAGCCTCCTTCTCATTCCAAAACGCCTTCTTCTATCTCCAGTGGGACGACGATGACTCGGTGTATGAGTTTGACGATCCAGTGACCGCCAACTTGATTACGATGAAGAAGACGCGCCGAAAGACGAAACTCCATCCACAGAAGCAGCGATCCAAATACATCTGCCGGCCGGAACTTACCGTAGAAGCAGGCAATCACTTTATATGGGAGTTTATTCCTGGCCACGGTACCATGAACGTGCCCCCAGACACGGCAATTCTTCACCACTATCGGATCTGCGAATTTGGTGGAGACGATTGCATCAAGACATCCTCCACCGTGGACCGGACGGCGTATAAATTTAAGGAGGGGCTCACTAGTGGTGTGAAAGCTGTGTACGATAGACTGAGTAGAAAGTGTGGGCTGGTGGAACTAAATTTACCTACGGGAAAGGTTCTCAATAAGCTAATGCACTTCTTGAAACCTAGTCTGGAGAGATAATAGGCTTGTAAGGCTACAGTAGTCGCCAAAAGAAACGGTATCGAAATTTAAAGCTACTGTATTATCAGTATTAATACACCAGCCAGTTTGTTAGAGAAGGAATTTTTTCGGACATTTACACGACTGTTATAATATAGTTGTAGGTAGTTTTATTTAATTGGTACAAATATCAATGTCTTCATTTTATGGTAATCATTGTAAAAAGAAGATATTAAACTAAGGAGAATTAATAAGGGCCTCCCATTTACTGAAATGGGGAATTAAGATTAAAATTATGAAAATCTAAAAGTGAACTATTTTAACTGGAAACAAATCATACAGTTTCCATTAAAGATAATTTGTAATTATTCAATCGGGATGTTTTTACTTACTAGTAGTTATGCAACCCACAGCACACATCTTCACCAAAAAATTATGTGTGTATCATTTCACAGAAACATAATTGATGATTTATTTCTTATGTTGTGAGTGACGAATTATTTTTAATTTACTCCCATTTCCACTTCCTCCATTTCATCTCAACTCTACTACATGCTTCCTAACCTAAAAATACCGATCCTAACTACTTTAACTATTACTATGCACAATTACTTTAACATCCAAAGATCCAAAGATATTATCTTAGTTGTAGAGGCAGCTACATCTTTAAATGAACATTTCAGTTACTCTGTTTTTTTCCTATTAAGTTTTAAATTTTTTCTTCGATAGAGTGTCTCAACTGTTCCAGGTTTGTACAAAAACATTATGTACTTAATGGATATGTTGTACTCAATAATCGAATTCGGCCATTGACCGAAATCTATAACCAAAACGCGTTGTGAATTTCGTTTATTTCTCACATCGCGTTTCGGGTATTTATGACTTGCACAGAACCCGTGTGGATATAATGCGAAGATCCACAATGCGAAACTACGTAGACCGTCGGACACAGACAACGATTTTTCGCGTTATGGGCAATAAAAAATACCCACAAAGCGAAACTTCTAATTTTATTTAAAAATGCAGATAAAAATAAGTTTTAAACACAAAAATTTTTAAAACAAAATTTCTTCATTAATTTTTGCATGTCAGAGATCCATGACACTTTGAATAACATTGTTTGTTCCTTTGTTTACAGGAACATTTATTGTCGCCACAAAACCTTTTACAGTTGCGTCTGAGAAAACCTTGACCAGAACCTTTGGATGACATATTTGCTGCAGTTCGCAAGGGTATTTTCTTACTACTAATATCAATTGATTCAAACATGAATTGCGAAATTGAACGGGTTCATTTCTTGAAAATAATCTATTCAGTGGTCCATTTTTAGTAGTCAGTTTGTACAAGCCACCATTATTAATTTCAGAAACAATGGCTAATACATTTCTTGGAGTTAATCGACCTCTCTTTTAACATCCGGCACTCGAATCAAAGCATTAGTTCCTTTTTTTAAAGGAGCAAATCTTTTATTTGACTCACATATCATCTTTGATGCCTGGACTCTCATCATTTTATGTGATTTTTCTATCTCATTCAATATTCTCTTACTTCTTTGGGTTAAATAATCATTGAAATTGCCGTCAACTTTGCCTTCTTGTATATTGGGTGCAACTTCATTATTTTTAATCAGGTTATTATTGTGCAGAATTTCTAAAGATTCATATATTTGTCTTCACTCTCTAAATTCTCTTGGCAGGTTTTTACACTGTTGCTTTTTTCTCAAAGTTTTAAATAATCATCATCGTGTTCGTTTTTCATGCTATTTGTTAATTCTTCCAGGTCTTCTTTATTTTGTAGTTTATCAAGGACATCTTTCGGATGCATCTTCTAAACCATTTGTTTGTCTACTGCCAAATATGGCCTCATAAGTGCTCCTACCAATTCCTCTATGAAAAGATCTGTTTTTCTTGGACTGTATAAATCTCAACCCTTCGGACCATTTTGTATTATTATTATCGTTTACCCAGGTAATCAACATATCCCGGACATCTTGATTAGCCCTCTCTACAGAGCCTTGACTTTGTGAGTGTCTTGGTTCACCGTGAACTATTTTCAGAGCAGGTTACATAGTAGTTAGTTCTACAACAACCGAGTTGGCAAACTCACGGCCGTTATCACTTTGCAAGATATATGGAGCACCTACTAGACAAAAAATATCAACCAAGTGGTCAGCCACTTCAAGTGCTGTTTCGGTTTGCAACGAACTCAAAAACAAAAATTTAGTCTAATAATCCTGGTAGTTTAAAATAAAGTTATATGGACCATCGGGCTCTGTTTGCATATTATAAATAATATTATTTTTTCATATCTAAAAATTATTAGCTCTTTATAATTACCTGACATCTACAGTTCATATATTTAAAAATTATAGGCTTGACAACCAAGCCTGTCTTTGGAATTTTTTTCTTCAACTGGACTGCATTTACTAAGGTACAAGTTTATAATTTCTCGGGTGATATTTGGGTATTTTTTCTTTAACTCTTGCTTCATTCCTATAAATAATAAAAAAATATTTTAAGAGTTTTTGACAAAGACTTGCCAAAGAGAGAGAGAGAGAGAAACAGAGAGAGAGAGAGAGAGAGAGGAACCTAGACTGTGCCTAACACATAGTTAAAAAAAACGGAAATATGTACCTACCTTTTTCTCTTTTATGTCCTATATGTATGAGGACTGTATGCACAATATCAAATAATTGCTCACGATAAACAAAAAAATTGATTTCCTCTTCGTTATTTTTTTTTTGGCTATGAGATGTTCATTTTCTCCAATGTTTAATAATTCATATCGATTAAGTCTTCGATAATGTTTAGATAACAGTCCTTTGCCGAATCTTCGTAATTCTTGTGCTTCTTTAACCTCATAAATTAGTTTGTTATTGTCGCCTTTTAAAAGTAGCGTAGACCTAATACTTGACTCCAGGTAAAGTTTATTCAAACCATCCTCGAATTCCTTTTTAAAGTTTTCTATTGATTCATCCGTTGTATTAGACATTATCAGAAACTACACTGAATAAAACTTGTGTTACCGGTAAGATTTGATATGCGATTTCTCTATTTCCCTTTGTGGGTGTTTATATTGGCCATAAAGCTATATTCGTCATGTGTTTCCGACGGCCTTTGTAGTTTTGCATTGTGGGCTATTGTAATTTATCCACAACGCGTTCTGTGCATGTCAAAACTACCCGAAACGCGATGTGAGAAATAAACGAAATTCACATGGGTATAAATGTCGGCCAATGGCTATTGAGTACAACAGATACAAAATATCAAGGAAACGTGTATATAGTCGTTTAGACTCTACCAATTAAAATAAAACTTCCTTTGTTTATTAGTTTTAACTTTCTTTATTGTATATATAGGCGAAAAAGTTCCATCTTAGGTTGTATATATTTTTGTACAGGAATTATTTTGTGATCTAAGGTTTTAATAATACGATGTATTATTTATTTTTTCAATTTAACACACAAAGTGAGATCAAAATTGATACATACCAAAGATGCTATGTCAGATAATAAGAATAAATACTGAAAAATAAAAAGAGGATGTGAAGTAAAATTAATTAAAGGTATTGTTTTGAGTTGTACGTAGTTTAGACACTGCTAAAGTTTTAAGGAAGAACTAAATACTATAATTGCGGATCCAGGATTCTGTTAAAAGTTTTTTGTTTGTTTTTTATTTCTATAGTCTGAGATAACTTTTTATCATTTCATAATTTTAAAAGATGGAAGCAAACTTTTATTTTTAAGTTTTAGATTCTATTTGGCTTTAGCAACTCCACTTTTTGTATATAAAGGACCTCATACATTGACAAATTGAAATTTTTTTTTACATCTTTCTTTTTCAACATTAAATTTTGTTTCTTTTGGACTAAAATAAGCAATAAAGAAAAGTATTAAGTTAGCAGATTATTTACTATCCCTTATATAATCACTAAAGTTGTATTAAACCTTCGAGGAATCGTTTATAAACTCAATTTGCTAGCATTACAAACACTGTCGTCTCTTTGAACTTTTTTTAAAACTTTTTCTCATTTTCACAGCTCTTTTCTACTTCAAAACTTCATAAAACCAGCTACACATTACCAATAAGTATGTAGACAAACTTAAAAACAGCTTTGAAGACAGTTATTAAATAATATTAAAATTAAGTAAATTTATGATGCAAGAAATTACAGTATTAACAATAAAATGTCGCAAAACAATCATTTTTATTTGTTAAATAAAATTAAAGAAACAAACAAACAATACACTATGGAAGGCTTAATAACGCACATCCTATTTTACACTACAAATAAGTCAAAATTGGCTTAAAATAGCGTTCTTGTGTCATATTTTTATTGCTAGTATATAAAAAAAGAATTCTAACTTACTTGTGTATTTAATGAACTTAAATAGGACGATGTTTCCTTACTATTGTTCCTCCTTCCAATGTTCTATACCTAACATTAAAAAAAGTTTCTGCTAATTTTTGTATCTGCTATACATAGTTCTATTCTTGATAAAAGAAACGTCAACAATAAGGTGATATCTAGATGATAACTCACAAGCTCTAAAAAGTTTTTTTTATTCCTCTCGTATTGAGAATACTGGTTTGTTTTTATTGATGCAACCATGGCAGTTATATTTATTTTGTTAATAAATTGTTGTAATAAATAATTTTAAAAGACAGGTTGTTTTATTTATTCTCATTAAGAAACTCTATAAATGAGTTCATATAGTTTTATAAAGAATTAGATATAATTTTGAATTTTTAAAGTAATTTAATCTTTGGCATATAAAAATGCTTTTCATATAAAAATGCTTGCACGTCATTCAAGATTTACGACGTCATATCCCCACAGCGTTGCCAAAACATCAGAATAGTTAGTAAGTAAGGAATTTTTAAAATGTCAACTATTTGTCAAACTATTGTATTAACAGTAAATACACTTAGTTTTAAGACTACTGCAACACACTAAAATACATAAGAAAACATTTTAATACAAAATTATATATTCTAACTTTTAAACTTACTTCTTATAGGCCTTTACTAGAAAAAACGTCCCGCCATTATTTCTTGTTCAAAATAATCTATCTTATATGAAAGCTTATCAGCTTTCCACAGACTATTTATTTGTTTTGGCATAGCTCAATCACAGTACACAACAATAATTAGTTTTTAATATATATTATATTATGATGAAATTGTGTAAGAAATCAAAACAAACAAAATTCTTACTTTAAAAAAGCGGCAATCCTTTATACACTTTTGCCACACGCTGAACTGTCAATAAAATTTGAAGTATTCGCGTATCAGTTGCGTACAATTATTGTCTAATCTATTTAATTAAAATTATTATTTTGTGGAATATTAGACTTACAGAGTTATTTCATAAAATTTATATTATTAATAATAAATCTTTTTGTTTTTTTTTTTAATTAATATAATTCTAAAATTTCCAATATAATGATTACATTTTTCTGATTATTACACCATGTTGACGTCTATGAAAGATCGAGCAGTTCCGTATGGGGAAACTTTAAATATAAGTGACGTCACTTTATATAAATTGTGACGTGCAAACATTTTTATATGAGAAATGGTATATGTATTTTGTAATAATAAACTATGAGGACAATAAGTGAAGCCGATTTTTAAGGTCTAGTGCGCGTGATGTCCGCTAGGTGGCCACAAATAAGGGGGCAAAAAGTAAACAGACAACTTGAACTTTATAGAATTTTGTGTGAGTGATTTTAAGTAAGATAATCTCTTTAATTTAACATTTAGTGGTGCGCTCGCTAGCCATTACATTTGCAGCACCTACCAATCATTATCGAATTTTTATTTTGGCCATTGCATCCATAGGCGACCAGTTGTACCTTCTTTGACATGTTGCCAAAATCACTGTCATTGAATAGATGAAAGACTGCTAAGGAATTTTCATTTGACCCTTTGCCAAACATCTCCGCAGTCCGACTGAATGAAAATACATTTTCCTTTAAAAGTGGAGACTTTGAGGAACCTTCAACAACAGTAAAGTTATAAAAATAAAGCTGCCTTGAATAATAAGCACTTTGATCAGGAACTTTGGAGAGGACCAAATTTTTTTGGCAGTCAAACCACAAAGTGATTACGTCTTCTCTGTTTTCTTGAAGAAATTTTAAAATGCTTTCGCTGGAAATTTGTGGAGCTGTTTTTCAGTCATTTGTTTAATTTTAGATCGCTCATTTTTCTCGTATTTAATGCGTTCACTTAGCTCTAAACATTTTGAGCAAACGTCCGTTCTTGGAGTTTAAAAGCTCAAATTATATTTTTTGTTAAATATATAGCGAAAATACGATCTCTTCAGTCTCCGATGGAATGGTCTGAGCAGTGTACATTAAATACAATTTTGAAACGCTGAGTTCAGATGGAAGATACATTATTTTCGTCACTGAACGACAGTAATGGGATTCAGTACATTTTAATTGGTTTATAAACTTTTGCACTCCTTCCAGCTTAATCCGATATTTCGCAGTTTTTCGATCACCACCACTGCGTTCAATGTATACTTGGCCTGTTTCATTAAATCGTTTTATCACATAGGAAAGCCTGTTTTGTTATCCCTAGCACGTTGAATAAAGCTGCTTGGCACACTGGAACTTTCTCCTTGGATAAAAAATTGCGGATGAAACATTTTACGTGGTGCTTCTTTGGAGAATACTTTTTATTTTTCGGCTGACGACAGAAAGTACGATTCACAGTGCAGTATTTCAAAATAAAGGCATCTTGAGTCACTCTATCTATGGTCTCATAAAACTGAAATTTCTGTATATCGTTCATTTTCAGCAAGCAGCACTTATGTTTTTTAATTGTGGCCACATGTTGGGTATTCTGGGTATAAAATATAATTATAAGCATAAGTACTGAAATGGGTTTAAAGTTTAACAAAAACGAAGAACAAAATATCAAAATTCAACAACTGCTTGGAAATGGAATCATAACATTCACAAAAGTACATACCTTGGACGTTTTGCAATGTTTATCTTCCATTTTTCAGGTTGTTTTATTTGTTTCCTTGCCTTTGTTGGTGTGACAGGAGACGCAATAACTTCCATGATAGGAAATTAATACCTTTTTTTGTATATAAAACTGATTTCTTAGACACAAATATAGTTTAGGAAAAGCATAAAAGCAATGTAATAACCCCCAAAACTAAAACAAATTATAATAGCACCATGTAAGGGCAAATCTAACTATGTGTTGATCATGTGCGTGCGCTACGTGGTTCTTATTGACTGCAGCGGAGATTTCCGTGTTTGGTACGCACTCAGCTATGGAGATTGACGCTTTTGATCCCAACATAAACATTTCACTGCAATTTGTATCGCTTTTGGTTTTTACAAACAGTTTTATCAAATAGATAATAAAAAACGCAACAGATGGCGTCCCTAACTCAAAACAAGAAAAGTGAAGATTGCCGTCTTTGATTTTACAGCCTTTAGATGGTGTAGTAGTTCGTTTGTCTGTGAATGCACCATCGATGTTAATACAGATAATTCCCATTTTGATCCTAAGAAGGACCTTCGGTGGTTCACCAGTTTGCATTTAGTAGATGCTTCTCGAGTGAAAGCATTTGCCGGTACACACCGTAGCCCAGGGGACGCCCAAATGTGTTAATATCACGTGTTTAGACATATTCTTCGAAGAGGCTCCTTTCATGTACTACCACTAAAAATAAAAGCCGTTTATATTTGTTAAACAAATATATTGTAAAAATAAATATAAAATATTAAGAAAATAAATAACATGACAGCTTTCCAGCAAATCATACAAATATGTACTTAAAATTTAAAATCCACAAAAAATATAATACTTTATTGCTTAAGTATGTGTGTAAGTGTACCAAAAATAAGTGACCACACCAACGATTTAAATATATATTATAAAAAAAGTGGTGTTAAACATAAAAGCACTATCAGGAACGTTAAATACGTTTTTTTTTTAGTTTTTACTGCACGTTTATGTATGATTATTGGTATTTTAATATTGTTCTGAAGCTATTTTCTTCTGGCGTTTTATTATTTCCTATTTTTAATGGGAATTGACCACAATTCATTAAAAATAAATATATTTTGAAGTTTATATTTCTAAAGTTTTCAAAATAAATGTATTTTCAAATGAATTTTTGGTTAATTCCCTAAGATTGTAAACACTATTGGTATTTTAGATTGAGTGTGTTTTTTTTTAAGAACAACCATGCTATATTTATACTTCAGGTTCACATTAGATATGCAACCCGTAATACAATTTTCCGTCACACCTGTAGAATTAAAAATCTACTAAAAATGGATCATACCGTTATCCAGATAGTGCGTATGTATTGTTCAGTAACAAAATACATTAAACAAGTTAAAATTTACCTCTAAAACGTATATATTAAGCAAAGATCAATAGAAATTATAGCCTTGAAGGTTAAGAGTATTAACTATAAGGAATGTTCCACTAAATTGACTAAAAATACACCGATATAAAGTAGAATTCAATTCGCATCATCAAAATCACAAATTCCAAAGATCACTATAATCCTGATGATAAAAAATGAGCTCTACGACAATTTTATAAATGTTGATCACAAATAAACTATCCGTCTACAGTTATTGCACATAATATATAAGATTATTTTTCCTGTTCATTATATAAAAGTTTGACATTAAGAAAAGTTTACAGTTGGCACTTGACATTGATATTAAATAGACACGTTACATATTTAGTTAAAGAAACAGTTACATTTCGGCGCTACCTTCGAAAAAAATCAAATCAATCTAAAAATCAATTGATAGTTACAAATAAAAAATACAGTAAAATCAGTCACATAAAAACCTATTTATGGTTATTTATTTCGCATGACGTGATAACATAATCGTCAAGAACGGTTAAATATACAAAAGGTATATAATTCGCGTTTATTTCATTCCCTATGAATTAATTGACGATAAATATTTGATTTTTGCGGAGGTTTCACCAAACTAAAAGTTTCCTTTTGGATATCTTGAAAATATGGTACTTATATTAGTGACAAAAAAGAATTTTTAATCACAAAAATAGTGTTAACGCAGAAACAAACAGAAAAGGTTGAGTTGAAACATTTTCGGGTAAAAAGTAATATTTTTTTTATAGTTTTAGAACAAACCTTTAAGCATTTTCAAAAAATAAATACTAACAAATGTTTTACAAATCGGTAAAGTTCTATTAAAATCACTCTTCAAAGTTTCTCCAAAAGAGTGACCAATAATTAATTGAGCAAATCTCAATAGATATTCATATTTGCATTTTCTAGAAGGATGAACTTAAAAGACATGTTTGGCAAATAAAAATTATATGTGCATTGCAGGTGTTATAATGTTTAATTTGAAGTTTTTGAGGTAGTTTATTAAAACTTGGCACAACTAGGTTATATAAAATGTAATTCAGCAAAAAACTCAGATATTTAACACAATAAGATAATTGTATGAGAAAAAACAATACAAGAATACTATTTAATATTAAAAGTTCTCTTTTGTCCTACAAACGTAACACAGATACAAAAATGTCATTGGTCTGGTTCGCACTTCTTTTTAAGACCCTATAAAAAGAAGTTTTAGAATGTTTAGACAAGCTTTTCTAAAAATATCATTACAAAGCTTTAATTACAAAAGTTATTCAAAAAATTCTAACTGTAGGAACAAGTATTTTGACTGGCTGTCAAAAGTAAAAATTATAAAAGGAATAAATGCAGGAATAGAAACTATAGTTAAACACAGTGCAGTCCTGTAGGAAAAGATGGATGTACCAAAATGGCGATTAGGAGGGTTTCAAATTTCGATGTTTTGTTCTACTCCTTCGCTCCTTTCAATTAATTTTATAATTTACTTTCCATAAAAATGCCTTTTTACTTGAAAAATCTTTTCCTACGAACCCACACCACAAGATTTGCCTTCACTTACTTTTATAAACCGTATTCACATAAATCACACTATTTCTTATAAACTAGTCACCCTTCTCAATAGGTCTCGGCCCAAAAACGCGCACACTGGATCAATTTACCTCGATAAAAGTGTTCCAGGCCATAATATCAAATTCTAAATGCACACTACTAACAGTTATATAACATTGTCAAATCTCTAGGTGTACTAACGTCCAATATTACTTTTTTTACAAAAAGGAAAAGACCAAAAAGGGAGAGCTTTCTTATTACACACAAATCTGCTTACCTAATGTACTAAAGTAGGCAACACGTTATACAAAATAATATTTAGCTATTAAATTCAAAAGTATCTAAAATTAACAATACTAAGATAAAGAAGCTTCAGATAATGTGGAAAAAATAGAAACAGTTACCTTAAAACTAACTAACATGATTATAATGAATTTATGATACGATTATTATGAATGATCTCAATTTTGAATTATAATTATGTAATAATTAATTGATAAGTGATAAGTTTTGGTAATAAGAGAAAACTCTTCCTTTTACACGAATGGTTGTGGCCTTTTTGATTATTAAACTATTAAGAATCCATATGTTTTATCACAAAAATTTTTATGTAATCATATGTATTTACGGCGCTACCATATCTCGAGTTTTGAAGCAACCTTTCCGTTTTTATTTACACGCTGAGTATAACGAAGCAGAATCATAAAATCTAACAAGAAATAATGCAAACGAATTATTTTCATGTGTCTCTCACCTTTGCTGTATCGATCTACAGTAAGAGTTTTAGATATTCCCTCTTCCCATGATTTTCTGTGTCGTAAAGTTTAAATTGATATATTTCCGGATAATTTGATAGTATTCAGTTGTTTCCCATATTCTGATTTCAGAATTAATTTTTATAAATAATGACATCTGTCAAAAATGAGCGGTAATCGACATTTGTTTCTTTAATGGTAACAAATGGCATGTGATAAATCATTTAAAAGGTTAGAATCACACATAAATCTAAAGATACAGAGTGATATAGTCCGTTCGCTGAGTTTGAAAATATTTTGTCATATTAATTGCTGGAAATAAACTTTCTGTTTTTTCCTTTTCATTGAAAAAAGAAGATTAATCATGAATGATGGGAGTTTATATTCATTCTTTTTATTAAAAACTATCCCTTTGTAAATACCAATATACAGGTTGTCCAATTAAGTCGGCACCATATGGGAAACATTTGTATTTTTAATTGTATGAAAATTTTTTTTATAAAAATCCTAAAAAACCTAGGATACAATCATCAGATATTAACTTTTTTTAATCATATAGGCAGTTGGTCAATATTATGAATTTTATGTAAGAGTTAACAATCTCCACAATTCAAATTTAAAAAATAAATTTTTGTTTTAATTTATTCAGTTTTTGGAGAAAACAAGCAAAATATTTGGATTTGTTCTTCTGAGAATAGAACATAGTTCCTATGAAAATTTTATTAAGAACGGGTTGTTAGGCAATACATTTTCACCGAGTATGGTAGCGCCCTGCAAGGTAGGCAACACGTTATACATGATCATATTTATCAATATTAGAGATGCCTTTAAAAATAACGAAAATTATAAATAACAAAACAAAAACACCCTGCATCGTGTTAAAAGTAGATCTTATAAATCTAAAAGTTCACTGACACTTAAAACAGTTAAAAACCCAATAAAATTTAAATAAAATCTAAACAAAAATTTAAATAAACAAAATATTTTTGTCTTTAGTAGAATTTGGGCGAAAATTTTTTTCACAATCAAAAAATCAAGATTATTTCAAATTAAACACGTGTTAATTCGGAATTTTGCTTTTTAGTAAAGTGTTAGGAGATCACATACGCTCAGTAATTCACTTTTATCCTAAATTTGATGTTTCAATACATAAATATTAAATAATAATTGATGCCTTAAACCTTTCACAAACATAATCTCAACTATACATTGTATATTACTGACTAAAATCACAAAAATCTCAAAAGTTGCGACAAAATTTCTTTTTTATAAATATGTATAATTCGTTTTTAGTTCAAAAATTGAAGAATGTCGACATTTTGATGAAACGCAATTAAATTTTTGACGTTTTAGTTTCAATTCACTAGTTTTCTGTTTGGCATAGCACTAGTTGTAGAAACTTGTTATTTGGCAAATTTGAAAGTTTCTTAGAATATCCACAAATAAAATTCACAATACCGCAGTGTTGTCACATTGCACAATGTATTAGTTCTGACGAAATACAAGCAAAATAGCACAGAGACAATTTTAACTACTGTATATGCATTTCTAGGTGTATAATAAACTTTTGAAGTTTGATTAGATTCATCAAAACGTCAACATTTTTCAATTTTATGGCGTCAAATCATAAGATTTTTCTACATTACACTGTATACAATATTAACCTTATGCTACAAAATCTCAAATGTAAAAATTCTAACATCCAGAACCCGAACGTGGCATACATTTTTCTACAATGGTATACAATCTTGCGATATTAGTTTTCCTATCGAATTACAACGTTCATTTGCCCGCAAATGAGTCAACTACTGGTAAATGCCCTTAGAATGTTTCGCAATCCCAAACTTGAATAACAAACAAGTATAAAAATTATCCCAATTGATCTAGTAGACAATTCTACATTATTCTAGAGACTGAACTAATTCCAAATCATCTTTCGCTGTAAGGCTGCATTTATTTTTACGTTTAGAGATGGTTTTAGATATGCAAACTTCAATCCAAGTTTAATGTTGTGCTTTAGGCGTAAAAATTTAGAAGTTACGTTAGGTTATACAACTATTAAAAGTACATTTTGTTCCTGATACCTTACGAGAAAACACAGCCTTGCAGAAAAGATCTCTACAACAATTTCAGAAATGATCCTATACTCAGTCTATGTGTCAGACTTGTGGCGGAACAGAATTGTCGCTAATATATACATCTAACTTGGTGTGCGCTTTTACATTGGTATCTACTTCTATTTTGCCGTTTCTTGCGCTCGCAGATTTGGATAATTCGCTAAAGTTGGGTTCGTTATTGGTGGTGGGGGAGTCTACGATATTGAGACGCAGCATTGAATCTTCGAGAACTAATCTAGAGTCTTCGTCCGTGCTGTCTATCGATGAGGATCTGTTTCCGGATAGACGGCCGCTAGCGAAGCCTCCCTTGTTCCTCTCCAGCCTTAAGACCTACAACATACTCATCGTTACAGCATTTTATATTCAAACATTATTGTAGAACTAAAATATAAGCCGATAATTACTTGTATTTTGGATGGAATTAGTTTTATTGATCGGCTACCATGCTATGATGCAAGATGTACAAGAAAGAAATCGAGAAATTAAAGAAAAATATGTTTTATAGACACTAGTATCTTAAATCGTATTAGGAATCTTCTTCAACTTATGTCTACTTGAGTTCTGGCATTCAAGTCGAGCATGGAAACTCTTAGATGTGACACTTGGTGACACTTATTAGACAAGGATGCATTTTGTTACCTGACTTGTTCAATATTTATGGTAAACATGTCGTTAGGATAGCTTTAGAAGATTATGCAGTAACGGTGACTGGTAGAAAAATCTCCAATTTACGATTAGCTGATGACACTACCGGTCCAGACAATATCAATGTCAAAATACTTAAATTAATTGGAGACAACGGAAGTAAAAGCCTAAATATGACTTGCCACTTATCACCGCTATTATTTAATCTATTCGGAATCTATATTCAGAAAAGCATTATATGAGGTGCAAGGTGAAATCAAGATTAACGGAACCAGCATGGACAACATCAGGTACGCTGATGATACCGTCCTAATAGCAAGCAACGCACAAGAATTACAAAATATAATAAAAGCGGTAGTTCGTCATATCGAAATGTTCGGTTTACATCTAAATTTTTCCCAAAACTAAAATTGTAGTATTTTCAAAGATACAGAATCATTCATACACGAATTTACGAGAAATGTGAAATTAAGATTAGTGACACTCAATTCGGATTTCGAAATGGATTGGGAACACCAGAAGCTTTTTTTGCCTTAAATGTGTTGTTAACACAACGATGCAGAGACATGAATGTAGATGCATATGCATGTTTTATTGATTATCGAAAAGCATTTGACTGCGAATTATCTCAGACCTATATTACCAAACGGCAACAATTGAAATAAAGCACACAACATCCGAAGATATACGAATCCGACGTAGAGTGCGACAAGGTTGCGTCTTATCACCGCTATTATTTAATCTATTCGGAATCTATATTCACAAAAGCATTATACGAGGTTCAAGGTGAAATCAAGATTAACGGAACCAGCATGGACAACATCAGGTACGCTGATGATACCGTGCTAATAGCAAGCAACGCACAAGAACTACAAAATATAATAAAAGCGGTAGTTCGTCATATCGAAATGTTCGGTTTACATCTAATTTTTTCCCAAAACTAAAATTCTAGTATTTTCAAAGATACCAACAAACGTACATTTGTATACCAAGGGACAAATAATAGAACAGGTAACTTCCATAAAATATTTGGGAGCAAATATCAACAGTGTAATCCAAAAAAAGAAATACATCCAAGAATCGAAGAAGTGAGGAATACACTCATGAACATGAAAACATTTTTTACAAGATCACAGACCTTACTCTAGAGCTCAGAATTCGAATGATCAAACGTTTTCTCTGTTTTGCTGTATGGCTGTGAAAGTTAGACAATGGACCCTGAAATAGAAAAAAGAATAGATGCCTTTGAAATGTATATATACTGCTGTGAATTCCATGGATACAAAAAGTTACCAATGGTGAGTTACTTCGGCGCATAAGTAAACAGAAAGAATTACTCAACCTAATTAAAGAGACAAAAATACAATACTTGGGTCATGTGTTGAGAGGTGAAAGATATGAATTACTCCACATCATATTGGAAGGTAAAGTGCAGGGCAAAAGATCAGTTAGAAGACGCCAGAAATTCGTCCAGCAGTTTCCAAAGCTACAATTGCCATTTGGATCGCTAACCTTCGAAAGGAGACGGCGCAATAAGAAGAAGACGCAAAAATAATGGTGATAGAAATATTCAACAGTATTCAGCTGAGTAACCACTAGACAGTTTCAACTATCTCGGATCTACTACTCGTATAACTAACGATGGCAACTGTGAAACATAATTGTAAACCAGATGGTTTAAATAAGGTAAAATTCAGAATTCAGCGGGCCATTTGTTCAGCGAAACTCTTAGAGTAACTGAAGATTGAGACCAATGGGGAGAATTTATTAGGAGTATTGGTGAAAATCACGATCCTCGGTAAGGGAAACGATAACAGAAAGAGATGGAAACCCTTCTTAAATAACGTCTATGTTCCTGTTTTGAGATAAAGGAGAAAAGAAATTCGGTAAAAAAATAACTAATTTATCGACAAAGAAAAAAACGGGAAGTGACCGAGGAGGGAAAGCATAGCTTTCTTATCGTCTACGCACGAAGCGATGGTTTTTAATTTAATTTAATTCAATTTATTTTAATTTTATTTTGTTCAGAAACGCGCATGGGACTGCATTTACGACTTCATGTAAATCGTGTATGGTTGCGGGATCGTTACATTTTACCGTTTCAGTCGATTTTATTTTTTTCAAACCTGTGCGTGATCCACCACCCCGTCCGTAGCCCCCAATAAGAAATATGCTTCCAAAAAACTCAAATAGGACTATAGATTTAATGATTCAATAAATTATAATTATATATACAATTTTGTAATACAAAATCTTCAGTTACACAGTGCGTGTCTAAAATTCGTCCCCAAAATATATTCTGAAACATAAAACCTACGTTTTTGGATAACGGTCACATCGTGTTTATTGCTTTAGTAATACAATCTTAAAAATGGCAGTCTGGCACCATTTTATATTTTTAAATTGGATCATATGGCAAGTAATACATCACTTAAAAGTTGCTGTGCCAATGTTTAATGAAGACAATGAGGAAAAATATGGACTGCCCCTAATAATTTAATAGAATTTTGTTTCTATGAAAAATTATTCAACAAGCCAATTTACTTGTTTAATTGCCCACAGTCGAATAGAGTCATTTATCTTTATTGACGTTTGTAAAAAATATGACTTAATTGAAATTTTTCTTAAATACCAATATAATTTTTTATTTATTTTACAACAAACACATTTTTGCAGAATAAAATGTAATTATAAGTAGAAATTTTACATACACACGTACAGAAATAGAAATATATATATACAGACACACACATATACACACGTACATAAAGACATCCATATCTCAGTGTATATGCTGCATATACATACTAAGATATAGTGGTCGAAGCAGGTAGAAAACTCGATTTAATGGCTTTGGTGTTGGTGTTGAAGATATCTATGTTGCTATTTTTTAGAATTATATTGTATGTACTGTGTCATCATGCTGTTTATGGACGAGCAATTTGTCTTATACATACAAAACAGCCCTTTATGACTTAAACTTAAGTTAATCTTAGGTACCAAGACCTTTATATAGTTAAGGAAGAATAAATCTTTATATTTTAAGTTATTCACAACATATACCAACAGCGTAATATCCTAAAAGCCTTATTAGTAGTGATGTGATTAAGTTCATTGAAGTGCAAGTTTTGTTGATAATTCATACCAAGATCTCTGCACACTGATTTTCTGGGCAATTCTCTATTATTAATATGAGAATAATATCATTTGAAAATCAGTGTGCTAATAATGCCTAGAAAAAGTTATTCTCTCACTATGTGTCAGTTAAAGATAATTTTTATAATTAAAGTGAGCAATAGAATCGCACAAAAATCAAGAAGAATATTCAATAATACAATTGCTTTCAAATGTACCACATAATCACATATTGTGATTTAAGAAAAATGTTGTAGACCTCATATTTCTGACATATTATGTCAATAAAAAGCAAATGAATTTTAACAAAATGTGGTAAATTAAAAAATAAATTAACCTGTTTTCCATAAAATCTAAAGACTACCAAATTATAACTAGTTCACACTTTTTTGGCAACACCGCAAATGAGGTATTACGTACCATATAATCAAGTTGGCAAAAAATGATTAAAGTGTTATGGTTCAGAAAACAGGTGGGGAGCGGACTTTAGTATGTATTTCATGCTTGTATTAATACCAAAAATCAATTTATTCACAAACACACCAAAAACAAAAAATTCAAACATTACAAAAAAAAAATATATGTACATCTTCACAATCATCACAAACTTTAAATCAAAATCTATACATAAAACATGCATTAGGTACGAGTAGAAGTAAAATGAACATTTGAATTAAGGTGTGAAAAAATATATATGAGCAACTGTCAAACTGACGAGCAACACCAAGCGCGAAATAAAGATGAACGGAATCGAAATCAACAACGTAGAAATGACGCGTTTAAGCCTTATCGAATAGAATTTAATTATAACCTGGCAATCGATTACAGTTTACAGCAAATCGTCGCTATCGCACAAAAGATGTGCAAATGTTGTGTCCACATTGCCAGGCATTCAATTTTAAAGGTGAACATGAAACGGGTCAAATTCTATTCAATTTTTGACTCACATAACTAAGATAAGACAACGTCTGTCCGGTTAGCTAGTTTCAAAAATATTTTTAGAATAGTCAAATCCGCTTACTGATCGTTTCAAAAACTATCGCTTCTTACATTTCCTTAAAAGAATCAAATAAGTATATACAAAATTTACTTGATTAGATTAAGAAAAATAGGAATACTAATCCGAGAGGATTCTAAAATCACTTCAAACTATTTAGTAGCATGAAAATCGTCTATATCGATTTTTTAGTTGCTCTATTGATAAGAGTAAATCCAAAGTAATTAATAAAAATATTATTCATAACAGCGTGATATACTCGTAATTAATATTTATGATAAATTAGATATTCTATATCTCAAATTAGAATCAAATCGTCTTCACCAACAATAAAGTAGCACAATATATTAATTTTACTCTACATCGTATAAGACATAGTACTACATATTGGACATTTCCTCAAATGTGTTGCACGTCACCTAACTTTGACGTTGTCATTTAACGAGAATATAGGAAATTGTGAAATAATGACATTGTAATGAATGAAGAGACACGTTGCTTACAACCGACTGTTGAATTATTTTAGCTTTGTTAAGCATTTGATAGTAATACAATAAATAATCGCTTATTCACTGTATTTTAGCTTTGTTTAAATTACAAACAATATAAAAAGACAAAATATCGTTAGAGAATAATTAGTATGCAGTTGATTGTAATAGCATTAATGACGTGCAACAAACTTAAAGAAAATAATGTATGTTACAGATACGCCCTAACTATAAATTAAAATGACAAATTACCACTACATGATATGAAATACACGCAACTCAACTTATATGTGCCTTAGATAATATCAAAGCACAAAAATAGATGCGCTAAAATCGTATGAAAAGTCCAATTAGGTGTTAACGATGATAATGTTACGTTAAGCTGGAACGATTAGCTGATAAATACAGTAGACACAATGTAGGGAAAGAAAATAAACAATTAGCTGACTTCCGTCAAACTAGAGGCCATAGGAATTATACAAAAGGATAAAATAGTAAACACGAATATATAAAAAAGAGAATATATCAAGAAATTTAAGAGTATGACTTTATAGTATAAGTTTCATACTTTCTGGCATACATAAATATTATACTGGATGTCCCATAAAGAAATTATGACGTCATCAATAATTTCTTTAAATAGAATGCACTGTATATTATGTCATTATATAATTTTATGAATATATTTTGTGGTTTTCAAATTATTGACAGTTGAATGAATTGAATAAAAAAATATTAACTACACAAGATTTTATTGCAAATTTAGCAGTGTAACTCTGTCAATGTCTGACTGTCATTCTTTTAGCGTTTGGAAGGTATTTTAGGAAAAATATTAACTAAAAAAGAACTTGTTGAAATTCTTAGGGTGATTCACCGAATCTGTACGTAAATAACTAATATAGTAACTAAATAACGTATGTATGTAACGTACGTAAGTACGTATGTACCAGACAGTTATTTATTTAATCTTTAAGTATATTCTCGTTTTTGCCAATCACCTGACAAAATTCAACTTGTTGAGCCTGTATCATGTTCATTATATTCCAAGAGATTGCCCAAAATATCGTCATTATTTTCTAAATTTAGTTCACTCTCAGAATTATTATCTAATATAAAATTTTCAATGCTTCTGATTCAAAATCTGCACTTCTTTTATTGTTTTTTAATTTTCCAGACGAATAGCAAACCGAATTAATGGAGAAGATGCCCAACTTCTTATTGCAGACATCATAAATAGTCATACAGTTAAATCTATTACGTAAACGTGAGAAAAAGTAAAGCTGAAAATTCTAATCTTCAATTTAGTGCCATAAATTGAGCCTACATTTTTAGTAGCCTGCACTAGTAGCCCGTGCCAACTCTGAATTTTGATTAATAGCGGCGTAAATTGTAATTAAAGTTTATGGAAATTACATTTTTAAAGTCCATAAAACTGTCATTCATAAATACTATTAGTCTATTTTAATTTGTATGTAAAAGATTATACACTTGGCAACAAGGCAACGAAAATAAAACTTTATACATCTGTGAACAGGTGGCGCCACAGTAAAATAATTAATTTTATTATTTTAATACAAAATTATGAAAAGAAATAAAGATATAAAACGAAGAAAAACATCTGCCAAATCCGAAAAAAAGACAAAAAAGATACAAAATAATAATAAAATATACAAAAAATAAAACTAAAATAGTTCAAATAATTATTATATTAATCATTGGCGGCACCTGTTGGGAGATGTACAAAAATCGAATATTTTCGCGGATTACAGATGTTTTAAAGTCAATTATAAACGAAAACTGAAACATCACAGAATAAACGACTGATAAGAATAATAAAAAAGAATTTCAAGGAGCTACTAAAGAATCTCAGACTAAGGATAATTAATCAGACAGAGAAATTACCGACTTTTTTTGGCCTTAACAAACATTCCCGATTTCAAAACAACTTATCATCGATTCAATCGTCCATATAAGTGTGCTGACGTGTATATATAAGCAAAACATAGTTAGACTTACTCGAGCCACCTCCAAGGCTCTGTGTCCGGGCTGGTGATAGGCGTGGGAAACTAAGTAAACTCTTATTAGCATATTTGCGCAAGAAAAACACCATTTTATCATTTTAATACACTGTTGCTGACAGAAAACACAATGTTTGTTTAAAAATATATTAGGAAAAGCTGATAAAACTATAAAAGCCAACTCATATGTGATTGTAATACAAATTTCTTCTTTTTTTTTTAGTTTCAATCAAATCGCTTTTTTTAATTATATTTCGATTATTATGGCTTTTGTTTACATTCGGAATTGTATTTCAATAAATGTCAACGTTAAATAATAAATGTCAGGCTGTGGAAGTGACTTAAATTCATGTAATTTTCACAGCCTACTCCAATTAGGGTTTTTATTGACTCTACAGTTTATTACACTCAACGTTTGTGATGTTTCTGCCAGCAATTTACATATTTACAAGAGAATGTTAAAAGCAAAGCGTGTGCTTATAACACAGGTGTGAAAGTTTCATTTGTTAGCGGTTAAATGGTAACGCTAGAGAGAAAACGACATTTACCTCTGCTTGAAGATCAGCCACTTTGTCCTGGAGTTCTCTTACCTTGTCGCTAGCCTCGACAGAATGAATACGGAGTTCACCTTCGGTAGCGATTTCTTGGCTCTAAAATAAAAATATCGATTGTTGAATCAAAAAAGAAATAACAGAAATATAAATATATATCGTTAGGTACATGTCTTCTTTTTCTATTAACTGTATTTTGAGCAATGTGCATCTTGGTCCTGCATGTTTTGTCAAATCATCGAATTATCTTACGGTAATATATTATGCTAGTAAATAAGAGGTATAGGAACAGCTGTACATCTGTCAAAACATACCCTGGGGCAGATATAAATTCTGATCATGTACCAGTTGTAGGTAATTTTAAAGTCAGAATGAAGAAGGTTACAAGTAAGTCGATGAAGAGGTATGATATTAGAAAACTGAAAGATCCCAATGTTCCACTGAAGGTGAGTGATAACCTCAATACAAAGGTGCTAAAATACAGAAATGCAGGAACTATAGAGGATAGTCTGGCCATCATACAAGAAACAGTGAGAGAAATAAAAGAACAACACATGAAGAATGATACAGAGAAACGGATATCGTGGATGACCGGTGAAATACTTGAACTTACGGATCAGAGAAAAAAAAATCTCCAAGAATATACGAGAATACATACCATCGTCAGAAAAAAGTTAAGAGAAGCCAAAGAGAAACAAAAACTACTAACAGAAGTCTGCTACTAACAGATCACTAACAAAAAAAATGAGAATCTCAATTGAACTGTCATATTTCACTCTATATTTCCAGAAATAAAGAGAGAAAGAGAGAGAGAGAGAGAGAGAGAGGAGAGTTGGAGAAGTGAAGGAAAGAGAGAGCGAAAGAACTGTAAGTACAATGATAATACATTTATGATATTGGTAAACAAAACAAAAAAACCAATTAGTGAAACCACAAACTGATAATTATTAAAATTAAAACCTTTAGTTAAAAATAGAGGTGGGAACGAATTATTTAATCAGTTCCAAGAAAACAACAGTTGAATTGTCCAATGTGCCTCAATGTTAATAAGAATTGCTATTAAAATAAAACAGTTCGTGGCTATAGCTTATAGTAAAACACTTTAAGGACATGAAAATTGAACTATAAATGAATACGTTGATTACCTGAATCTTCTAGACCAATGTCACACTTTTATCAATCACATTCTTAAAGAAACTACAGAAACAGAAACTGAGAATACATCGAAACAATTGATTCTAACAAACACCATCGAAAAATCATTACTTTATGATGAAGGTAATTAAAAATATATCACAAACTGTGAATTTGAACCAGCGCCTCTAAAATATGGCAACCGTTGAGATTACAGTATCTAGAAATAACGTGTTCACACGCCTTGTCCTCGTGTATCATCCAATATTCAATATATACATATATCTCGACTGTGTATGTGTGTGGCCTATACATTGGCGCTATATAGTTTGAAAATTAGTTTGTAAATAGATTTAAAGAAGCAACTGTAAAAATAAATAGGGTATAAAATGCTTAAAATTTAGAAAAATGTACAGATTAATTTTAGTTACTTTTAGTTCTAGCTGTCCGATTTTCTGCATGAGCTCGGCGTTGGCCTGCGTTTTTTCGGCCTCGCTGATCTTGGCCCTCATCAGTTCATCCTTCATTTTGCTTTCGAGATCGGCGTATCGTCGTTGTTCGTCCAATAAACGGGCTGCTGCTTCCTTGTTTTTAACTTCGGCCACCTCGGTCAGTTCTAGCTGCTTTTTGATTTCTTCGTCTTGTCTTCGCAATTGGTTGGTGCTCACCTGGACTTGGGTCTCTAATTCCATTACCTAAAAATTCAAAGATGATTTTATTGTTTAAATGGATAAAATCAGACAATATTGGTATCCATTATGAACGTTCATTTGTCAACAACTTACGTGTATTTGATTTGTGATTGAATACGTAAAGTGAGTGATTTTCAATGGAATATTTAGTACTTTTAATGGGAAATAACCACAATTTCAAGCGACAGTAAGTTCATTTTGATGTTTCGATTCACATTTCGGAAATCGTTCTCAAAATACAATAGAATTGGAAGTAATGAGAGAATTTTACGATCATGGTTGAATGTGGTTGGTTTTTTAAACACAAAATCACATGCATCTACTTTAAAATATATATTCTAATATATGTCTGAATTGTTATTATGAAAATGGCAAATCAAATTAAATTATTAGTGACAAAACGTATTTCCAACTAAAATTATGGTTAATTCACAATAAAAATAGTAAAATATCTTAAAATTCCACAAGAAAATAGCTTCAGAACCATATTGTAATTGAATAAGCGTAAATAAGTGACTCAAACAAATTATTTGTCTTCTAATAAGCGTAAGTAAGTGCTATTTAATGTAATATGTGTAAATAAATTTAATAATTTCAGACATGTAATTTATGATACGTGATCCGGAAGTGATATAAACGATTTATGATTGAATAAGCGCGTAAATAAGTGATTTTATAAATTTATTTGTCATTTAATAAGCGTAAATAAGTGCTCTGTAATGTAATTTGTGTATAAATAATTTCAGACATGTAATTTATGATACGTGATTCAGAAGTGATATAAATGATTTGCAATAAGTAATTTGTGATTAAATAATTGTAAATAATTGTTAATAAGCATAAGCAAGTGTTCTGTAATGTAATAAGTAAGTAATTTCTGACATGTAATTATGATACGTGATTCGAAAATGATATAAACGATTTATGATTGAATAAGCGCGTAAATAAGTAATTTTATAAATAAATATGTATAATATATACATATTTATTTTATTATATTATAGAAGATATAAATGCTTTACTGTAAGCAATTTGTGATTGAACAAGTGTAAATAAGTGATTTGTTAAAAATTATTTGCCATTTAATAAGCGTAAGTAAGTGCTCTGTAATGAATTAAGTGTAAATAAATATTTTCTGATATATGATAAGTGATTCGGAAGTGATAAGTGTGATTTGTGATTGATAAATGTAAATAAATGATTTGTGATAGGTAATTTGTAATTGAATAAGCATAAATATGTATAAGAGAAATCTAGAGATTTTTTATTTGTAAGCGGTAAGTTCAAGTAATTAGTAATTGACTTGCAAAAATAAATAAAACAATAAAATCTATATATACCTTCAGTCTAAGTTCTTTAACTTCAGTCAAAGTCTCCATCTCACGTATTCTTGTAGTCATCAGCTCCTCCTCCAATTTCTGAGTTTCGTTATGTCCCAGTTTACCGAAAAGTAGTTTCTTAGGTGTGCTCAATGGGTCTGAAGGCGGGGGAGGGTCTTGTTTGTGGTCCTAAAATTTGAGTTGCTACATTTTACGATATGACAATAAATTTTTGCAGATTTTTAATCCTAAAACTCTATAGTGGCAGAAAAATAAATAAAAAGGAAACAAATGAAGACGTTTAAGTAAAATATATGGAAAAAAAATCTAAATACCTGTAAATGTCTTTGCCACTGATCGCTCAATTCCGATACCCTCTGCCTAAGATCCTTCAACGATAAATTAGCTTCGGCTTCTCTCAACTTCACGGCGATTAATTCTTCTTGCAAATGAGCCACACTATTGTCCGGAGTAATTTCCCTAAGCGTTTTCTTATCTTCCTCCAACTCGTGTATTCTCGAACGAAGATCTCGGATGATGGCGTCGTTCTCTGCCTCTCTTAAACGCACTTTTACGAGTTCCTCTTGTAGACACTCGATCATCTCTTCGCGTTGGACGAGCTGCTCTTGTTTTAGGGTGATTTCTTCCATGGAAGATTGACGTGAGGTGTGCTAAAAAAGAAAGAAATTGCATCGATAAAAATTGAAAGTGAAACATTTGACCTACAATCTACTAACCGTTTCTTCCATCATCAAGGACAAGGCTCTGATCCTTTCGTTGGCCAAAGCTAGTTGGTGAGTGGTTTCCAAATGAGTATGCCTTAAGGCATCCAGTTCCCTCTGTACCACGAAGGTGGTTTCCTCTTCTTCGGCTCTACTAACTTGCCCTTTGACTAGTCTATCGGCCAAAGCCTTGCTCTCTTCTTCTAACATCTCGCATCGATGTCTCAGCTGTTTATTTTCGTGACGCAGCCGCTACAAATAAAATATATATATATATATATATATATATATATATATATATATATATATATATATATATATAGATTCTTAAATATTAAACACTTATTTCAATTGTAATAACTTGTATTTAAATAGCAGATAGGTCAAAACATTTTAATCAATTTACCTTCAACTCTGCCATTTCTTCTTGTTCTTTGGTCTTGATAACGATATATTCCTTCTCTAATTTCTTCATCTTCTTGGCGTTGTATTTCATCTCATAGGCCGTCTGCATCAAAGCCTCAGGATCGGCTTCGGCGTGAGCGGGAAGCTCCTTTTGGAAATACTTCAAACACAAGAAAAAATAAGTATCAGAAACAATTTGTGTTACGAGATATTTTTTAATAGTAATATAAATTTGTTCTCTGTTCTTTTGAGCTGTATCCTGCTTTCCTTATAGCACAATTCTACCGCGAAATAATTATTTGACATGAGAATTTCTGTTAATCTATGTAACATGCTATGGTAGGCTGCTAATTTATGTTGTGAAGGATGGGATGATGGATTATGTATAGTTGTGTCAGCTTGGGTAGGTTTAAGAAATACGAAGACTTTTTTTATTTTTTTTTAAGTCTCATAATTGTTGAATTTACAAAATGTCTTGACTGATTTTGTTATTTATATTGTAAATTGAATATGACTATGGAGTGAATTACTCTAAGATGAGATTCGGTCAAGTTGACTGTTAGTTCCAGTAAAGCATATCAGTATATCTTACACGTACCTTCATCAATATAAAAAACTGTTTAAATACGGGATGTTTTGAAATATTTGTTTCTAGATAATCCATAAAAAAAATTGATATCAATAGGCTTAGATTACCCATGATTCTATACAAACTTACATCGGTCAAACTGGTAGAACCTTTAAAAAACGTATAGCAGAACACAAAAGGGCTTCTAGATCAGAATCATTCTTTTAACGACCAATTTCCTAATAAAGGCCTTAAGCTATTTTCATTAGAATATATGGAATTTACTAAATTAAAAAAAAAACAGATAATTCTGACCCAACTTGAGACAAAGAACTCTACCCTTCTCAACTTATTCAGTTAAAAACTATCAAATGTATACGAACTGTAAAATTATATCACGAAAGGCACTCTTCCCAAACAGCTGTAGTGAAAATAAATTGAAATAAATTTTGTCGAAGTGTTGAAAACAAAAGTTTTCAGCATTTTATTCTTAGATAAATGAACTTCCCTCAAGTAACGCCCGAATCCATCACTTGTTTATCTACTAATTTGCTAATAATATGTCTAAAACCCTGCTAAGACTATGCTGCAGGGACAATGGTGACAATTGAAGATTATTTTTAGACCGGTTAAGGCAAACATACATTAAATTGCTATATATTACAAAATGCAAGCCGTTTAAAAATTATCCTCAGAGATGTATTATAATTATTACCTGTTTAATAGCATTCATATTACAAACACATACATATTTCAGGTATTACAAACAACTAGTATCTTATCAGCATGTTATCGTTTTAACCAACAAGTAGATAAGGCGTTGAATAAAAATATAGATAAATTAGTCATTTAAAGATAAGTTTAAATGACTAAAAAATAAACAAATCACGAAATAAATATTATTAGATAATACCGTTTCAAAACAATCAATTATTATGACTATGACTATGGAATTAGCATATGTCTTAATATGCGTATCTCGGAACGTGGCACTAAGGAACAAATATTAAATGTATTTCAGATTATAGAACAATCTAGGCAACTCGACACAACATGTATTTGATCTACTGAACCGAAGGATGTGGCAAATTCTACTGATATGGTCGAAGTAACATATTTTTTAGAACGCTTTAAATGCGGTGACGTTTGATCCTCTCTTTTATAGGGTGTTTTTTTGGTAAAAGTTTATTATTTTGAATAGTGATGTAGCAGTTCGTTAGTAGAGTGTAGAGTGATAACACTAATTTTGTAGGAAGCGTCAGTGCCAGTGCCAGTGTGAATGTAATTCCTGAAAAATGCTGAAACACAGCAAGTGTTTCAATGTGTACAAATATCTATATAAGAATTCAGCTTGTATGAAAAACTGTTGGAACAAGCAACTTTAAGAGAAATTCCACTTTCAACTGTATACAAAATAGTTGAAAATGGACCCTATCATCGCAAGAAGGGACGTGACTACAAATTTTCAAGTCCTATAGATGCTTCACTTCATAACTGTTGAAAACCACAACATACGATTGCTACAGAACATCCAGCCCCCGCCGCACTATATCTTAAAGCAGAACTATCAAAATCTACAAATCTGAGCGTTATTCTACATTTCTTACCGCAACTATACAAGTAGATTAACAACTATGCCACAGTTAGAGTAAATGAAGAAATAACAGACGGTTTCAGAGTCACTACTGATGTTAGATTAAACTAATACTATTATTGGGTTAATTTACTATTATTTATTTATTTAAATAGTATTGTCACGAAGCTAGAGACCTGTACAGAAAACGGCCTGATGAATGCAACGACCTGTAAATTCGGCGTGACTCACACTACGCGTCTACTTCTGGATTCTTCGACGGTTTACCTGAATTATCCCGAATTCCAAAGAGATCGGTTATTTTTATGGGAGTTTTGTATAAAATAGAGATTTAAAAAATGCGTTACCTTCAACATCCCCTCCATATCCAGCGACATCAACTCCTCCTTCCCCAACGTCAACATCGCCAAAGCCACTTTGAAGATGATCTCCATGCCCTCCGACAAAAACACGTCCATAATCCTACAGGCTAACGGCAGAGTCAGCGCCGTCGTAAATAGTGTCAAAAACCAGCTCGAAGCGTACATGGAAGTGTGGAAGTTTTGAGATTGGAAGTGCTGATTGAGGTCCGGTAGGTACTCGGCGACTAGGTTTTCCAGTTGGTACATGCACAAGCCCAGTTCCGCCATGCTGGGCTTGAACATGTCCCGCATGCGATAGTCTTCCATGATGCGGACGAGTACTGCAAATGCCTCTTCTTCTGGCATCTAAATAATATAAATATTCTATATATTAGCATTTAAGTATGACTGAAATATTTTACAAATGATTGTCAACTGTATTTATATATTTTTTTTATATAAATATTCTTTGAAAAAGACAGTACAATGTACACAAATTTATAGTAAAACCAGATCATACTTGTGTGATGATTGGTTGTTTAATATGGAAACCTTGAAGATTATTTTGTGGGTAACAGTTTTGATATGTTGTATAGTTTTGTATAATAAAATTTGTTTCATTGGACATCAAACTCTATTTGCCATTTGCCATCAAAAAACTACCACTAATCTGGGATAGAAGAAAGTAAAGCAAACAAAATTGTTACCTAACCCTAAAATTGATCACATGTGTTTGTTACGCTTGTGATTAATTTCCCAAATTAAACTAAAATAAGTGATTAATAGTAACTATTTTCATACAAAAAAGTGTAGACCTGATAAAGATTTTTGAGTTAATGTTGTTGGTTTGGCAGTTATTATTTTTCAGTTATATCAGTTATTTCAGTTATCATTAAAAATATTTAAACCAATCAATGATGAACAATTATGAAAACTCTTAGATGTGATAGCTGCCGTGTTTTCCTCCACTTGGAGGAGAAATGCACAGGTCTTTGTGCAGGTGAGCAGAGAGTCATTGTTGTTCAAAAATGGATTATTTCGTTCTTCTGCGAAGACTGTGTAAAAAAATACCTGTTTTAACTAACAAGTTCATCCAACTAGAGGAGCAAATCAAGTCTTTAAAGAAGGAGCTAGACACAGTTAACCAACAGCAGCAGCACTTAGTAATTTATAGGCTGGACTTTCGGTATTAGCTGAGATTCGTGACGAATGTGTTAAAAGGAAATGCCGTCGACCTTCTAGAGGGGAAGTTCATTAGCTTCTCTGTATAAACTTTCTGTGGGGCTCGATCTGAAGACTCCAAGGTAGATTCGAAGTGCAGTGTTGTATACAGAATTAAGAAGGTTTAAATCTGATGGGTTAGCTGACATATAAATGAAACTGTAGTAGTCTATTTTGGAACGAATAAGACATCTATAAATCTGAAGTAAGGAGTCTTCGTCTTACCCCAATGACGATTTTACAGCGTTTTTAGTATGTTAAGATTTGTCATGCACTTAGTTTTGAGATCTTTTAAATGGCAATTCCAAGTAAGTTCATTGTCGAATGTGAGTCCTAAAATTCGTATACTCTTTACTGCTGGTAGACAAGAACCATTTATGGTAATTTTAGGATTTATAGTACTGGTTGTCCTGCGAGAAAACTTAATGATTTTTGTCTTCTCAACAGAAAGGTTAAACCACTTACTGAAGTCCATTCAAGCAATTGGTCAATAGCATTTTGAAGCAGTTTACAAGTGGCAGCAGTGTCTTTGCCTCGGCATAAAATTAATAAATCATCTACGTAGAGTGCAAACTTGACTGGAAGCTCAATTTTTTTACATATATCGTTTAAAACAAGTATAAACGAGTGTAGGACTCAATACTTATACTTGGGGAACGCCATTAGTTTGTTTGAAAGTCCTAGAGATTTTGCAATTTTCTCGTACGTTAACGGTTCTAAGATATATTTCCAGTTATACTGTACTCCTCGAGTTTAGCTATAATTAAAGACCTACACAGAGCATCAAATGCTTTTTCGATATCAAACGAAACAGCTATTACGTCTTGTTTGCACTGGAAGGCGTTGATGATTGATATTTGGAGGACTGCTAGATTGTCTGCTAGGTACCACAGGAAAAAATATGGAACGTTTCACGATTTTACGTACTATTCTTGCGCAGGAGACATGCTAATCTTCTCTGTAGGGTTCCAATTTAAGTATATGTACCGCCAAAGCAAGTACAGTCTTATGATTTGGTGGATATAAAATCTGAAATATTTAAGCACTCTTGAACTGAGTATGTTAGGGATTGAAGATGCGTGACCTTTAACTAGAGTATTCATTGTATCATTGAATCATTTGTTTAACATTATTTAATAATTATTTAATACATAGTTTTACTATTTTTAGGATTTGGTTAGGTTAGGATATTCAATTTGTTCAATATGTTAAATTTTTGTAAATTTGGGAACATCCCGTGAATAAATAAATATATAAATAAATAAAATTTTACAATTTGTTATCCTATGTATTTTCCTGAGGTATATTCGAGTCATTTTTATCATAACAATCGATACAGTACTCGTTTTATTATTTCTCTTAACATTGTTCAATCAATCGACAATTTCTTGTAATCCATTACCAGATTCTGCAAATTGTACTAAGTAGTGATAATTTATTGGTCGACTGCGTATTTCTTAGTAATTTGGCATTTATCAACATTCAGTAATTGGTATGTCAATATTTTTGGTGATATATTATTTCGACCGATCTTCCGATATTTTTTTATTTCATCGCGTCTTGAAACCTCTTTTTCCGAGATTTAATGATCGATATGTTCCACTTTCAACTGTGCAGTTGCTAAGCAAAATACACAGTCGTTTATCTTCCTTAAAGATTGATTTTTACGGGAAAGAGTCACTTAATTTAGAAATAAAATCAATAAAACGCAAGCAAGTTCTCTTTTTATCTGTGAAACTCTACTACATTTTAATCGCCTTTGTTAAAATTCAAATTTGTTGGTGGCAGACTCTCTTACGTCATCAATACAAAGAACCGGAAATCATAATTATTATAATGTTAAAAATATGAACAAACCATCGTACCATCGAGTATATACATATGCATCTCGTACTTTTACCGTTTATGAATCATTTCTCTAATTATCTGCAGGTTTATTAAATGTTAACACATCATGAAAAAAATATTTTGAATTAAAAATAGATTTGACTTGATCAGTAAATTTAATGACTATTTTTCGTTTGCTTTGTGCCAAGGTTTTTCGTGGTTTAACTGTATTCGTGACTAGAGATGATGCATAAAAATATTTTGATCGCAGTTTGTAATGATTTATTCAGAATCTCCCCTGCGCTTCAGCGTTTTCAAGATTTATGCCAGCGAATGGTTAAAATTATGTCCTTCGTCCTACGTTAGGGACCTGTGGACTATAAAAGTATTTCACATAGAGTTCTTTGAATGTAGATATAAAGACAAGCAAAGATAGACCAGAACCAGATAGCAAATAAAAATCTTTTTTCGTGATACGGTTTGATGGTACTACTACTACTTTTAATAAATTTGATGATAACAATATGTAATATGCATATAGATAACAATATAAAATATGCAAAAGATTAAATGTCATTTTTTATTTATAGCCAATATAATAAACAATGTAAGATCGCTATTAGAATTAGAAATCTGCTTTATTGCCACTAAAAATTGTACAATTTCATGGACAGAGCTTATAAACAGAAAATAAAAATTATAATTTACTGAAATTACATAAATCACAAAATAATAGACAATAAAAGAAACAATCCATCGCTAAATTTAAATAAATTGCATAATAAAACCTTCATCATCATCATTTTGGCTTTACAACCCTGCGTGATTCCTAGCCTCCTTAAGAATTTCTCTCCAGTCGTCCCTATCCATCGCCTTCCTCCGCCAAACACGTTTTCCTATATTTCTCATATCTTCATCAATGTCATCAAGGAACCTTGTTCTGGGTCTTCCTCTTCTTCCCTGACCAATGGGTCTATCAAGGAGCGTTTTTCTAGCTGGGTCATTTTGTTCCATCGGTATTACATGCCCTATCCACCTCAGACGTCCTATCTTAATATGTTTTACGATACCACGTTCCTGATATTCTATAAAGTTCGAAGTTTTAACGTCCTTTCCACACTCCATTGTCATTCATTGCTTCATAGATTCGCCTTAGTACTTTTCTTTCGAAACATCCTGTTTTCATTATTTTTTGTTACGAGTCCAGGTCTCTGAACCATATTTTAGGACTGGGCGTGTTGTTTTGTTTTATTTTTGTATTTCTTGATATAATAGTGGATTTAAGGAGGAGATTGAGCAGAAAATAGCATCTGTTGGCCGTGCAAATTCTGCGGTTTATCTCTGCGGTAGTATTATTTTCAGCGTTAAGGAGCGCTCCCAGGTATACAAATTAGTTCACTGCTTCGATGACGTCGTTTTCTATAACAAGTGGTAGTACGATTTGTGATTGCGTGCTTATTTTCATATACTTCGTTTTGTTGGTGTTTATTATTAAATCCATTTTTGTAGCTGACTCTTTTAATACCACATAATACTCTACATTCAACTTTTTCAAGAGTTAGTTTTGTTAAATTTACCAACTGATTTGGTATTCCTAGCTCTTTCATTGCTTTGAACATTTCCCTTCTATTCACAGAGTCGTAGGCTGCTTTGTAGTATATAAATATGTGATGAGTATTAATGCCATATTCCAGCCTGGTATTTTCCTATTATCCATTCTGCATTAACTCAATATTGATTTAGATTGTCAGAGTTTGGAACGGAAAATGTTTGACCTGTGTTAGTTTTCTTTTGCAGAACTTTTAGAGCTTCCCAGCCGATTTTGATAGTACGTTTTTGGCTGTTCTGATAAGTTTTAGATAAGTTCCTATGTACTTGAAGATATATTCAGTGACAGAGACGTTGGTGGTAAATTTCTTGATGTACAGTAGTGAACGCATATTCTTGGCAAATATTCGGATACCTTTGGTACTCCCGGGTTTGTGATTTTTTTGGCTTAATTGTAATTAAAGTAAATGCCTTACTGAAAATACAGACAAGCTTATTTAAAAAATCACTGAAATTATAGTCCATGTCCACAGAAGCAGAGTGCCATTCGGAAGTCAAGCATAAATTTTGGAATTTACGAAAGTTGTGAGCGGAAAAAATTCTACCCAAGCATCGGGTTTTCGAGGAGAGTTTGCTGAGAGTGTTAAACTTTGTATCATGATTAGATAGTTCCGCATTAATAATTGTAGAGCGGACATCAAGGGGTGACAAATCTGGGAAAATATAGTCAATTATGGGCAATTATGGTATTGATTGATATAAGGTTAAATGCTCGAATAAATGAACTTTGATCAAATGAAATACATATATCGAGCACAGTTTATTAATTAAATCTTGATCTCGCTTCCTAGACCATCTTCAGGGGCATTTCGTCAATTTGGGCCTATCCAACAATCATAGAATGTTATAAACATAAAATTGTACATTAAGGACAAATAGTTAAAATTTTTTAAATAGGCGAAGCTACTTTATGGTTGGCATCTTAAGAGAGGATTCTCTCTCCAAATGCCAAAATGTTGGATAGGCCAAAATTGACGCAATGCACCTGAAGATGCTCTAGGAAGCAAAAGTACTTGGGCAAGATTTAATTAATAACCTGCGCTCGATATCTGCCTTTCATTTGATCAAAATTATGGTATTAATTCATATTTGATTTTAATTACTAATGGTGAAGACCTGTAAATTATATGGAAAAGTGACACAATTTTACTGAAAAACTATAGAAAATGCTTTACAAGACAGATAATTTCAAAAATATTTATATTTCTATAAAAAAAAAGTACTGCATAATGTATGTCCGCATCTCTTGTTGTATGAATTAAAAGTTCAATCACATCAAAAAATATTGAAATAATGTTTTAATAATTATTGTTTCTCTCTAGACGAACCGGTCCTGATACAATCTATAAGAAAACCAATACATAAATGACTCACCTGCATGAGTAGCAGTCCCACAATGAAGCCGGAACCTTGACAATATCCGACTTCTCTGTCGTGCAGAGAATAGGCTTTGATGACATTGAACAGCGATTCTTGGCCTAGGCCGTCTTTTTCTTTGAAGAATTCGTGTTCGGGATATGTCCTAGCTATATCACGACGTATTACTTTTTCGCATGGCGATTTCGTCTGGAAATAAAATGTATTTTTGAAGAAATGATTTTTCGAATTTTTCTGCAAATTTTTAAATTCCAAACATTAAAATTGCGTTACGCCATTTGCACCGTTCCAGATTGCGACAAAATCAAATTTTACTTTTAATGAACAATCAAATAACAATTTTTCCTTTGGCTTGACTTAAAATGTCTCGTCCTATGAGTAATTACTTAGAAAATGTATAAATTGCAATTTGCTTTGCAATTAATCAGTGCCTGACACACCGGAAAATTGCACTTAAATTAGACAGTTAGGAATTTGGTAATGAAAATGAAAAACTTTTTACTTACTACAGCGAACTTACTACCTACAGTGTTGCCCAATCTTTTGAATAGTCAAATATACAAGAACATTTATAATTATAAATAATTTGTAAGAAATGGACTTACTTTGATGTATTCCGCGTACAACTTCTTCTCGGGCGAATCGGTAGCTTTACATAGCAACTGCCAGGCGATGGCCCTAAAATGTAGGGGTATGCCTCTACGGACCAATTCCCGTATTTGAGCGTTCTGTTTTTTCCAGTTGTTCTCCCAATCGTTAACTATGTGTCCCCATGTGACCCATAAGTCCTCCTCTCCCCCATCTTCGGCACGTTCCTGCGTCGAGCTCGTACCTGAATAAAAAATTTATCAATTTGCTAAATGTTTAAATATGACGGGATGGTAATCGAAGGGGTAATATGGATGTTAGTAGTCGCTACCTGCATGTTGCTACGATGCTGTATTAAAAAAAAACACAGTTTCCACCAAAAACGCATTTTAAATATGATTGAAGAATACTTCGATTGAAAATGATTGATAGCACAATTTTGAAACACAGTTTTAAAACTATTTGAAATTTTATTGTAGTAGGTACTTTTAATAAATCAATAATGTAAGTAGGTACCGACATATCCGTTTAGGTATAAAATATTATCACAAAGAAGTAACTTAAGTCTCTAAAAACCATCAAATTTTTTTAAAAAGATTTAAAATACCAATCAACATAAAAGTTATCAAAGGCTTACATTTCTGTTTCTTTAGGATTTTAAACAAAATATTAAGAATTGTTAGTTAGTTTGACAATCAACGACAAAAGACAATATTAAGAGAACTCGTTTAATAAAACTTAAACAAAGGTCAAATTTTACTCCCGTGAAATTCTTCTTCTTAGATCTAGTTTCTACATCAGAAATTATAGCAGAGGATCCAATACTGAACTTTGCGGTACTCCACAGGCAATGCTTTTGTGACTAATCAGTAACGTTTCCTCTAAACAGTTGTTTCCTATTCCCCAAATAAAATTGGAACTAATTTAAAGAAATACCTCGAAATCCGTAGAAATGTAGTCTTTTATCAAAATGTCGTAATTTATACAATCAAAAGCTTTGACATAGTCACAAAAATCAGTGGCAGTGTAAAGATTATCGTTTAGTGCTTGGTAAATCTCATGTAGCACAGAAAACATAGCATTACTGGTACATTTATTAGATAAAAAGCCAAACTGATTTTGTGATAAATGTTTTCAACGAGAAAGGACGTGAGTCAGGCTTTTATAAATCTCTCAATAATTTTGGATAGTACCGATAGTAAGGCAATAGGTCTATATTTGCAGGCATTAGATTTTTCACCAGCGATATGAAGAAGAATAATATTAGCTGTCTTATAGGCACTTTGGAAATGTAACTTTTTCAAAGGAATCATTAATTAGTGAGACCAGGTCTTCCAACACATTTTTATGGATAGTTCATCAGTGTATATGACGCTATTGTACTTGAAGACCCCACTAGTACTTTTCGGAGTATAGTTTCTAAGTATTCAACGATGACCGGAGTTAGAGAAGCAACCATCTACAGACTTTTGAAATAACGAACTATTACCGAACGTCATTGCCACCGAACTTCAACAGGAAGAATTGTTTGTGGTCATTGCGATTATATTATTTTTATAAATTTTTGTCAAACAGTGAGACAAGAACGTATCGATTTTTATAATTGTTCTGCTTTGAACAGTCCTCTATAAAGACCGTTGTAATCTTCTGCCATAAAAACTGTGCTTCTAGAACTAGTAGACTCTTCATCTCAATTAGCACATTCCAATTACCTTACAAAAATTCTTTAAAAATTCATAATTAGTAACTTACCTGAAGTGAGTGATATCTGCGACGTGTCTGAGCTCTTCCTCGAATGTCCCGACGTCGCCGACGCCCCGCTCAACGAATTGAGCGATTTGGCGTCGGATTCGTAGAGCCTATTGGCTTCTTCCAGTTTCGCGAGCAGCTCCAGCTCGGAGCCAGTTGCACGATTGTTATTTGTCTCTAAATTAGCTATTAAGTGGTTAGTAGGGGCCGCTGACACCGGCGGTGGATTGTCCTCCTGCAGCCTCATGGCAGCGGGCGGCATGGCCGTGTAGTAGCCGCCATCGGCATCTACTGACACCAGGCAACTCAAGGAAACGCCACTGAAACAAAAGAAATATAGATTAATACTTAAAATTCAGGTCTACAGACGTAGTTAGCAAAATGACTAAGATTACATTGTACAATAAACATATAGAGAATGTTAACCTCTGACTATAAAAAATTTGAGCTATATTGTCAACGTCGTTTCTTAATACTTTTGTATGTATAATAAAAGTGTTCTGCAGACATCATTCGTCATTGTCACATTGTTTTATACCGTCTATTCTTTCTAAAACATTTTACTTGTAATTTCAACGTTTCACATTGAAACTAAAAATATTTACAAATATATTCTGCTTTATGTACGGAATACTGGATATTATTCATCGTTTGCTCGGATATGTAATGTTCAGGAAAAGTTATTTCCATTTCCTCTTTGCGTCGCGGATGTTTCCATAGACGATTACACTATATTTAGGGCGTGCTTCGCTAAAAGATGCCGGAAAATTCAGAAAGAGACGGTATAGAATGTATGCATGGCTTATGCTAATATAAGATATAGTGAAAATAGTTCTGTATCCTGTTGAATGTATTTCTTGTATAAAAATCAGTTTTTCCAAACCAAAGTATTATAAAGGTTTGTACATACACGGTGTCCTAACGAAAATTTGTACCTCACTAGACCTCGGCAAAATAATTGTTTTGGTGCAACAATGTAGTCTCCCAAAATTCTGTCCCGTGCATTGAGTTTTTGGGGGTGATGAGTATAAGTTTCTCTAAGCCACATTGGATTGGTATTGCTCCAATAACGACAGTTATGATTGTTCACTTCGCTATTCAACATAACTCGCTCGAAAAACAGATAGTGTAATGTAAATTTCGGTTATCATCGTGGTCGTTAACTTGAACTCATTTTCCACAACAGTCTGTGCTGTTTTTATTGGCGGTCGTCTGGAGCGTAGAGCGTTACCGTTGGCAGCATCTATATCTTGATGGATTGGCAGGATCTTGTTACTAGGTATCTTTGTGTGTACTCACTAGTGAGAGAGTGTATGCGCCGTAGTTTGGGTGGTGGAATGTGGCTCAGTACTGGGAGCCATTGCATAGGTATGGATTTGATAACGCCAGCAATCATCCTCATTGTATTGTTCAATTGGGCCTCTATTTTGTGTATATGTGGGCTGTTAAGCCAGGCTGAAGAGCAGTATTTTGCAGTTGAGAAGACAAGGTCCAGGGTAGATGATCGCAAGGTGGAAGCCGATGCTCCCCATGTTGTGCTGCATAGCTTCTGGATGATGCTGTTTCTGGATTTAAGTTTTTCCGCTATTTTTGACAGATGTTCCTTGAAAGATAAGATTCTGTCAAGAGTCACCCCAAGGTACTTTGGAGTTTTTTATTGTAGGCGAGTGTGGTGTTTCCGAATTGGATGTTGACCGTTCTTGCAAGCTTGTTATTTAGGTGGAAACTGGATACCTCTGTTTTGGTAGTGTTTGGTTGGAGCCTCCATTTACGGAAATATTTTCCTACTGTGTGTAAATCCGCCATGAGCATTTCTTCTATTTCTTCAAATGACTTACACCTTGTTGCGAGGAGTCAGTCATCCGCGTAACCAAACTTCCTTGATCTTGTTTCTGGTATATCAGCGATGTACAGGCTAAAGAGAAGAGTTAGGACAGATCACTGAGGCAGTCCATTCTTCAGTTTTCTTGGGGTGTTGATGTCAGTTGATATGACTACTTGAATCGTTCGGTCGGCTAGCATGCTGTTGATTATTCAAGCGGTGGATTTACAGGAGATTGTACGCAGGAGCTTGTATATCATGTCTTCTCTCCAGACGGTATCGTAGGTCGCTGTTAGGTCTATGAATGCAGCTGCAGTTTTAAGGTTTTTCTCTGGAAATCTGCCTCAATAAATGTGGTAAGTGAAAGAACCTGACATGCACAGCTTCTTTTCGGTCAGAAACCTGCCTAATCAACCGGTATTGATTCAAGTAGCTTTGGACTAATTCTGTTGTAGATAAGACGTTCTAGTAGCTTGAACATCGTCGATAGTAGGGTTATTGGTATGGACTTCTTTGGGTTTTAATATGTCAATGACATTCGAGCGTTTGAGTTCCTGTGGTATGGTACCCGTCTTCATAATCTGTGATTCTGTGAAAAAGTGGGCCATCCATTCTCTCGAATATTTGCTGCGGTTAATTAAGAATTCAGTGTGAATATTGTCAAAACCTGGGGTTTTACCTGGCTTTACATCCTTGAGATCTATAGTGACTTCTTCGCAAGTGAAAGGGCGGGAGTATTCGGTTTCTGTCGGTTGGAATTTAAATGTTTTGAGCTCTCGTTTTACCTTGATTGTGTATGGCTTACCTTTCGGAGCCCTAGACGTCGATACCAGATGTGAGGCAATAGTGTTTGGGTTAATTGTTGTTTTGTTCATTGTTATAGGAGTTCCGCTTCCTAATGTTCTTAGTAGTGTCGATGCTTGACTACTTAGTGTTTTAAAATTAAGACTTTCTACAGTTTACCAACCTCATCGGCCTAGACTACTCTACGTTGGATTCCTCCTGGTGATGGACCTTTAAAGCAGCCCAGAGGATGAAATTAGCATGTTTTCTGAATATTATATCCACGACGTGGTGATATACCATTCTGATGACAATTATTTGTAGAATAATGTAACAATAAATGCTAATAGTGACCTCTGATGAAGGTAAAATGAAGTCAGTGTCAGTGTAAATTGGAATTATTTGAATTCTTTCTTGTTTTATGTGAAACAATTTGACAGTAAATGAACACGATCTTATAACTGTGACAAATAAGTTTATTTTGACATTCATTCCAATGTTGTGTTGTTTCTACTTTGTATTCTTATTAACTTACTTGATTTTTAAAGTTTGAACCTAATCGATTGATTTTACAGAAAAAGGAAACGGTTGTGTAAGTAAGAAAAAGCCTTTTTCAAGATTTATAGGGGGTGCAAGCTCAAGCACAGGGTAAAATCTTCAGAATTATTTTTGCATAAAAATTGGCCGCCCTCGATATAACAATAGACCGGTTTTTAATTTTTGTCAAAACATTTATTTTGTTCACTCTTAGGTGACACAAATTTTCTCTGGGACATTGTGTATATTAAATACTTCATAAATTTATGAAAAACACATGTATAACATTACGTTACATCGTAACATATATTTCTGACAAACGACTGTCGTTCTATAGCATAATTCATTATTTTATGGACGTAGTGGCTCTGTGCCAGAAGGTTTTGTTACAAATGCTTTGAACTTTCTTTTTTGCAACCACTGTCAACACATTCGTGTTCGTTATCTCCATTTTTAAAAATAATCGCGAAACTTGGCAATTAGACAGAGTCAGTACGGCGCTTACAAGTACTTATCAGTTTGTTCAATAAACAAATAGAGTTATGTGCAGTATAAAACTTGCCAAAAATACAAAAATACTATAACAATGTTTTATTCTTCTTAATTCCAGGGATTAGTTATTTGTTGCCTGTAACGTTATCAAACTATTCGTTTTTCATTCATTCTGTTTACCTGCAGTTTTCATTTTGTTCTACACTCTTTCATTTTCTCTTGGTCGAATAGATATTTAGTTCTTGACTTGCGTCTTCATTTCAGTCTATTAAGCCTTTTAATGTTTTTATTTGTCCTATTTTGCTCATACTTATGATAAGTCCTTTTCTTTTCAATCGCAGCATTTTTAACTCATTGTCGTAATCTTTTCCTGCTTTTTATTTTCTTTTTTTTTACCTCCGGTCTCATGATTATCGATCTCAGAAACTACTATCGATAGTCAGAAAGACAATATTGAAAATTGTCGTAGCACTTGTATACAATCTACCATCCCTAAGCTCTTCGACAGTCGTATAGCAAAGCAACTTTCTTGGTTATGTAAAGGCATTCTTGTATATCTCAATCATAACATGGTTTTCATAGCAAAAAATCCACTGCAACAAACTTGGTTTGCCATCAATCTGATATATTATCTCATACGGAAGACCGTAAACAGGTCGATGCAATATACACAGATTTTTCTAAAGCATTTGATTGTGTAGATCACCAAATACTTTTCGCAAATTAATTATTGTAGGCTTTCATATCAGGTTTGTTGAATGGATTAAGAACTCTACATCTGGGAGAAGTCAAAGAGTCAAGATAGGTTGTCATCTGTCTGACAGTATCACAGTAACATCTGGAGTATCTCAAGGAGGCCACACTTCTCCACTTCGTTTTAATATCTTCGTTAACAGCATTATTTCTTGTTTCCTCAATAGCAAATGTCTAATATTGGCAGATGACTTGAAATTTTGGAAAGTTATAGATAGCTTAAAAGATCAAGCTTTCCTACAAGATAATTTAGACCGACTACAAAATTGGTGCAATCAGAACAAACTCCACTTCACTGTAAAAAAATGTTGTGTTATAAGTTTTTCTCGTAAAGTCAATAGAATTGGAACCAGCTATACTATTAATAATCAGCCACTGAATTATGATTATGTTTCTTCTATTCGGGATTTGGGTGTTTTTTTCGATGAGAAGCTTACTTTCTATGACCACATAATCTCTATTTTAATTAAGGCATCTAAACTTCTTGGTTTTGTTACTAAAAATTGCAAGTATTTCTCCATTGATTTAACAACATTAGTGTATTGTTGCTTAGTTAGAATTATTTTGGAATACTGTTCAGTTATTTGGTCACCCTATTTTCAGAACAATATTGATACCATAGAAAGAGTCCAGCATAAATTTTTGAGATATTGTGCTTACCATGTCCACACTACTATTGAAAATCATGATTATTCCCGTATCTAACAACAATTATCTTTACCCTGACTCAAGAAACGTCGTGATATGTCAGGAGCTATATTTATATATAAGATCATACATGGATTTATTGATTGTCCAAACCTGTTAAGCCAGATTAACTTTAATGTTCCCCATCAAGCTCCACGTTACCACAAAGTTTTTAATATTCCTTTCCACAGAACAACCTTTGGTATTCATAACCCATTGGATAGATTCTTCTTCTTCTTCTTCAGGTGCCATCTCCGCTACGGAGGTTGGCAATCATCATAACTATTTTCATTTTTGAGGCAGTAGCTCTAAATAGTTGTTTTGAGCTGCATCCAAACCATTCTCTCACGTTCTTGAGCCATGAAATTCGACTTCTTCCGATGCTTCTTCTGCCATCTATCTTTCCTTGCATTATGAGTCGCAGGATGCCATACTTCTCGCCCCGCATCACATGTCCGAGATACTGTAGCTTTCTTTCTTTAATTGTAAGTTCAACTTCCTTCTCTTTACCTATTCTTCTCAGTACTTCATTGTTCGTAACTCTATCTACTCAGGAAACCCTCATAATTATTCTATAGGTCAACATTTCAAAGGCGTTAAGTCGTCTCATTGTGTCTATATTTAACGTCCTTGATTCCACTCCATAGTATATTCCATGGGGATATTAAATGTTCGCGATTTTGATATTTTCAATATAACTTTAACTCAGTTAAAAAGATCTCTTGCTTTGTGATATGTATATCGGGATTGTTGAATTTTCTTCTCAGAGAATTGTGTCATTTTAAAAACTTTTTGATAATGATTTTATATTATAAGTAATTTCAAGTTTTGAATCCTGTGATTATGTATCCTAGCTGTGATATTGTATATTGTAATTTAAATTGTTAATGGGGTTATCCCGTGTATTAAATAAATTAATAAATGTTAAAAATTATAAAAAACAAGTGTTGAAGTCAAAACTTATAAATTTTTTTCAAAAACTGTTCATTGTCTTCTTTCGCGGCATAAGTTTTCATAAAATTGCGATTTCTTGCATTATTTACTTTATTGCAGTTATTCATGGCATAAATTTTCCCAGCAAAATCACCAAAAATCATTATCCAAAGCTCTAATTAAAATCCTTGATCCAAATGCAATTTTATGAGCGTGAAAAACAATCCGCGTATCCGCGTCTCCGTTGGTAACATGTAAAATCCGCTTCTATGAAGAGTTTTTTTAATGTAATTATTGGGAGCTTGATACGAGTAGCACTGATGATCAGTTTAAAAATATTTTTTTTGTTTTGGATAATTGTAAGCAAATTTTTTTTATCCCAATAATCAGCCAAAAAGCCTCTTTAAAACGATAGTTTTTAAGGCTTTGCAAAGCTCTTTGCGGTAAATAGCGGTCGAATATTCAATGGCTTTCTACAGCATTTGTATAACAAATTTTTGATCCTGTCATTTTTTCAAATATTTGTGGCATAGAGTTACCAAGTAATAAAAGCCATCTATTATTTCTACGTTAATAAATGTGGGCTCAACCACTTCGGAATTGGATTTCAAAGTTTTTCGCAAATGTTGCTTTAGGAGTTTTTAACATTTCACCAGTACATGAAAAAATTGCAGGCGGCATGGATGCGAGTGGAAAAGTAAAGTAATGTTCTAGATTCACTTTCTTTAATTTAAAGATTTAATTAAAAATCAGTACCCATTAAAAATATTGAGATAACATTTCTCTACAGTGAACAAATGAATGCTGATTGTGAAATTCCGCATTGTTCTGGACCGAATCGATAAATTGAATCCCAATGTATAATAAGACGAGACCGTAATGGATCGTAAAGTTCAAATGCGTCGAAATAAATAGCTATGAGCGATAATTTCTTGTGGTTCTCTTTGTGGAGTACATCGTTTATATAAATATTTTAACAGGAAACAGTCTACAGACATGCACCGATGATAAACTTTGTATTTATCTTCAGCGAAAGCAAAACAGATACTGATAGGGTGCTCTTCCCAATATACATACTCGAGTGTAATGCAGCTCGTATATTAGATAACATGAATTAAGCGTATACAAGTATATACACAGGCACTCAAAACTGTGAGCCATCGATTACTAAATCAAAATGATTAAAAATAGATTACAAATCTGAATCCCTTATGGGGATTGAGGTCAGGTGGTTATCCAAAGAAAAGGTATTGATAAGAGTTCTGGAACTGACAGCTGAATTGTTAATGTTCTTACAAGATGCAAAATCTGAATATGGTTATCGTTTTTCTGACCCTATCTTGAATCTTGAAATTAGCATTTTTGGTAGATCTTCTTAGTCACCTCAACAATTTGAACAAGAACCTTTAAAGAGAAGAAAATATTTTAACAGCTAAAGATAAGGTAAATGTATTTCACACAAAACTTCGGTCAACCTCTCTGCCTCTCTGCAAAAAAAACTTTGAATCTTCTCCATGTATTCAGAAGATTATTAAAGATAAGGTAACAGACCAAAGTTTTGCAGTATCAGCTCACATTCCTTGCATGATAGAGAGCCTGCATAATTTACAAGAGCAACTTTTGAGTTACTTTCCAGACTTGCTTTTTTTATGGATTTTAAACACTTTTTTGGACAAATCAATAGATCTGGCTGATGTCACCACATAAACGCCGAAGAAAAGATCGGACTTCTAATTAACATCAAAAAAACTAAATATATGCCAGCTATATCAAGAATGCAACAAAATAACAGAGGTGCAACACGAAACTGTAGAAACGGGGGAAGAATTCTGCTACTTCGGGTCACTGATTGACGTCAAAAACAACACATTCAAAGAAATAAGACAAATAATATGCGTGGCTAACTATTGTTATTTTGGCCTGGGCTCTCAACTAAGAGCAAGAAATATGTCATGAGCAACAAAGTGCGAACTTTATAAAACAATAATACGCCCAGTGCTCACTTACGGATTGAAAATATGGGCAATGATGACCCGAGATGAAGAGTTACTACTAATCTTTGAAAGAAAAGTATTGAAGACCATATATGACGTAGTTAATGAACAGGGTCTGTGTAAAAGGCGATATAATATCGAACTCTATCGACTTTTTGGTAATGCAGATATTGTGAAAACCATCAAAATAAACCGCCTAAGCTATGTGGGCTGAAAGTGATCTTGTTAAAATAACCATGCTCAATAGGCCGCTCGGAAGAAGAAGGGGCGACCTAAAATCAGATATCCAAGACGGTTTAGGGGAGATTGGAGTATGGGGGTGGAAAAGAGAGACACTCGACAGGGGAAGATGAAACTATGTTGACATCAAACTATGATTACTATGAAACTACCTGATGACAACTTTTTATACTATACAGTACAATGGACCATTGGCTTTCGAGTGTTTAGCGATAATCCAAAACAGTCATAAAATCGTGAAATATATACCATGTATATATGATAATATATCTAATACCAAAAACGATTATCTCTTTTTCTTTTCTATCCTTTTTTGTAGAATTTTTTCTTTAAAGGCTTGCACATTACTGTTAATGTTTTTAGAAGTACTATTTGCAACGGTAAATATTAAATATGACCTACAAACCTACCCTAAGCAATTTCACAATTTGTTCACTCCCCTTAAACCCATTAACAAGCTCATAAAATGTTACGATCTGTACACCACGTTTCATGAATAGAGAATAACCCTGTATACCCTCGGTCGCCTGATTTATTTACAAGATGCTTACACAAACGTTACACGGATTTACATAAGCCGAGTAGTAGTAAGGAAGTTTTGGAAATGTTTATTTGGAAAATCAGATTAAGGAGCCCTCGTTTGTAGCCATCGGAAAAAAAACAGACTCGACAGTTTGCAGCTAGTCAAAAGATTTTTTTTCAAATCCGGATAGAATGAGGTTGTGAAAATAAGATGAAAAGTTTTTATTGTACATGGATGTTCGATAGAAAAGCTCTGTAATATTAAACAATGATCTGTTCGTCTAAAACTCGTAACTAATGCATAATCTGAATAGTATATAAAAACACTAACCTGAGTTGTTATAAATAATTAGCATGTTCACATATTTACAATGGTAAGACTGAATTATTTTGAAAATATATAAAATACATTGTCATTAAAACAGCTCTAGTGGTTCTATTAAATAAATAAAAATAACACGTTTCTCGTGTTCAAATAACAAAACCATATTTTCACTGGAACTTACGAAAATCCTTTGCAAGTTTTACAAAACGAAAAATAATATTGTTGACTAAATAAGTCTATAAATATGACTGTCAATGTGTGACCTTAATGCTTATCGTTAAATAATTCGCATATCAGCATATACATATCAAAAATATGCATAGCAAAACAGACAAAGGAAATTACAGTAAGTAAAACGGTTTTAGAATTTTTGCCCCGTGACTGTAACGATCAAGTCAGTATATTTGATAAAATTAGTCGAAGCGGCTCTCTTAACATCCTTGATGACTACTTCAATTGATAATGAAGACTTATCGGCAGATGAATGTCTGTTATCTAATTTGTGCAGCGACCATAATGTCCATATCCTGCTGTTAAAAAAACCCATCGAGATGCCGCATGCCGCAGACCAAGGATTGAGCCTTATATTGAGGCAGTCTTTGTCATAGCAGATATCGATGTAGCCTTCACATCTTTAACAAACCGAGATCACATCCTCTTTCACACAATGGAATACCTCCTGCACAGTAACGCTCATCTCCAAGCGGTCAAACGCTGACTTATCCTTCGAAGAAGCGGACAACTTTCACTCACAGCCAATAAAATTCGTACAGGGTGACTTTAACTGCCACACTATTGCGTAGGGTTATAACGAGACGAACTCCAATGGCGAACGACTAAAAAAATGCACAGAGGGAACGAAGCTAAAACTTATTCATGATTCAAAACAGCCCGCGTGTTTTAGTAGAAGAATATGGTGCCGACGTTACAACCTACAAAATATGTTTGCTAGCGACAGTATAGGAGATCAGGTGACAAAAATCGTTGGAAGCCCCCTCCCACAAATAGAGCACAGACTAATAACTTTCCTTTCCAACGTGGCAATCAGATATGAAACTGTTCCTTTCAAGAGAAGGTTCAATTCCAAAAAAGAAAAACGGGAAAAATTTCTTAGAGGTCTTCTATGAGGTTTTAGATCAAACAGTTTTCCACCTGGAACCATGGCCTGGATCATATGATAAGTTTGTATAATAGTAAAAAAAAAATAACACCAAAATATATTCCTAGAAGTTGCTGAACAGAATACACAGCGTAGCTCAATGAAAAATCTAAACTTTTACTTGAAAGATATGAAAAGCTTTATGAGAATGTCCTTTTTCGGAAGCAACAATACAGGCTGGGGAGTAAGTGATACATGTGATATCCGCCAACAGAACGGACAGGTGGTACAAGCTGGCGATGAGTTTGGACATCAAACAAAACAAACGGGTCTGGAGGTTGACTTAGAATCTTGGCAACGATCCCGCCATCCCAACACCTAAAACCTGACAGAAGCAGATAACCTACCGTCTCCTGACAAACGGTAGGTCCAGATCAAGGAAGAACAAGGTTAGAGTCTAACGAAATATTGACAAAGAAAGAGATGTTCTAGATACATCCTTTTGTCTGGAGGAGATAAGAGACATGTTCCACCAAATAAAAGATAATACGACGACAAACAGAACAAATAAAGAATTGCTGCACTTGCACATTAAAAATGCTCAAAACAGGGTTTTAGAGCACGGTTTAGATTCGGAAAGTCCTGCTGAAGCCAAACCGTTAATCTCACCCAAGAGATGGTTTTGAATATAATCAAATAAAAGGGGTAGCGTTCATAGATCTTACTGCTGCCTATGACACATTTAATTATGTACGACTGCTGGTAAAATTTTACGATACGAGACTACAAACCATTTCCGATTCACAAGGTGGGTGGAATGCCTTCTTCAGAACAGACGCTTCTACGTAACACTCCAGTCTATAAACCAATAAGCCAAACAATTTATTTACGCTAATAATACAGCGGTGGCAGCTCAGGGAAAAACCTTAAGTCGAAGAAAAACTGACAAATGTTTTAAAAGACTTTCTGATAGATTATTTATAATTTTCGTGTATTTCAAGGTCAGTTTCCTTTTATTGATTTGTATTGTGTGTTTTGTGTGGAGTATTTTGGGGTTGCTTGTGTGGAGTTTTGTTTTTTAAATATATTTTAGGCATGTAATTAGGTATTAAGCAAGTGGAGGGGAAAATGCACAGGGATAGGGATATAACTTGGGAACAACTACATAACAAATCTTTTCTTCCCAGACGATCAGGTGATTATGGCAAACAATAAGAAATACATGGATTATACGATTCGAAAGTTACGAAAATTGGGGACTCACCATCAACATTAACAAAATGGAATATCTTAGAATAAAGGAAGAAGAAAGAGACCCACAACTCTCGATTAGAGATATAAAAAATCCGAAGAATTGAAATAGCTAGGGACAGTGATAGCGAAGGAAGGAATATCGAAACGAGACATTCAGCAGAAAATACAACAGGCCGAAACTCACTACTTTGGTCTAAAATTAGTTTACGAACAAAAATGACAATCTAAAAGTCGGTTGTAGATCCAATTTTGACGTATGGATCTGAATGTTGGTAAATTATGATGAAAGAGAAGAAAAAACTGGAAGTGGTAGAAATGGACTATCTAAGAAGATATTTTACTAGAAGAGGACGAAAAAGTGCAATAGAACTTAAGAAAAAATATGATGCGTTAATACCTATAGCTCTTAAAAAAAAAGGGAACATTTTCTTACCGCTCATTCCAGAAGCATACAAAAAGTTTTATCAAGAACTGTTGACTAAAAGTGTAAACGATATAGATCCAGATTTAGGAGTTTGTTTCTGATGATGAGTAACTTGTTATATTATATATTATAATATAAAAACTATTATTGCTACTAAAATGTAAACTTGTGTGTTTAATATATATTAAAATAGACGTATCAAAAAGACTAAGTATTTTATTCTCTGGTCCAAAAAACTTAAATCAGATCAAACTTTGTTATTTTACTATATTTCGTATCAAACTATATACGCATTGTAAATGAGCTGTTTCCGACCTATATGTGTCATCAAATCTTTACTTGATAAGGTCGGTGTTGGAGTAGATTTAGTTTACTTTTGTTAGGCATTATTTTCTCTCTTTGTTCTTCAAAAAACAGATAAATAAAATGAAAAATTTAAGCTTTTAAACAACCTACAAACTATAACTATAACTGATAATGATAGTTTTAAGATGAATTAATGTTGGATGAAAGAAATAGTTGTAGTAGATATTGAAGATAACCCTCTAAAGCTACATCTAAAACTTACCGCTTACTGGACCTTCTCGTATACCAATACCTCGTAGCCACTAATTTTTGCAATACCATGCTGTTTACATTCACTTGTTTTTAAATCGTTTAGTAGGCATTTTTTCGTTGCACGCCGTATTATTTATTATTTTTATTATTAATATTTTCAATTACGATGCATTTTGGTACATAAATTTGAACGAAGGGTTCAGTTCTGTGAAAAGTTTCGAAATTAGACCAAATATCGTTGATTTTCTGTCGTTGCATTTTTTAATATCGCAATATATATTCTAGGAAAGGTAGTAGCCATTTTTAAACAAAAACCTTCCAGTATGAGTGCTATGTTTATCAAATATTTAAGCCTACACTGTGAAAACGCCGAAAAGAATTCTATTTTTTAATTTACACGTCATATATCTCTCAATTGTAGTATTTCATGTTGTCATTTACGAAATTTCTCGTGATTTTCCGAAAATGATCATTCCATTGTAGCATTAATGAAACTGGAGGCCTATTATCTTCTAATTCCAACATAGCTTTCACAATTAAAGCCCTGGAAACTCATTCTTAATTAAATCTCTTATTAGATATACCCACTTACTTAACTTCGTAATTTATGAACGTTTGGGGTAGGTAGTACATTCAAATGCGAAATCGATGACAAATCCTCGAGTTGAATGAAAACGTCTACTGGAAGCATTATAAATAATTCCAAGAATTAAAAGTGGAAGAGAACTTTGCTATAATAAAGTCGAAAACTATTCGAACTTTTGTAATACAAGTGTCTAATATTAATAACAGTCGCTTTCAAGAAAGGCAAAACATTGAAGTGCACTCTCACATATAAATTACTAAATATTTTTATCAAACATCATAAAAGTCACTTTCTTTAACTGAATACGAAAAAATATCGTATAATGGTCCCCTTGTTTCTATCAATTAATATAGGCAATTACGAAACTATTAGTAATGCCACAAATCAATCTAAAACTATTACATTTAAATCAATTTCTCTTTCGATTCCATTTGTGATCTACAATAGTGCAACGGCCTCTATAATGTTATACAATTAGATTGAATAAAATGTTTAGACGATCTTATCAAATAAATTAGTTATAACGAAGTATTTTTTAGAAATCTATATAAGTTTTATTTACAGATTTTGGAATGGAAACACAATCTTAGTACCAATTTATGTACAAAAATATGGTAACTATGTACAAAAAAGATATGCGGAAATGGTACAAATTATGGTAACCTTTAAAACCACATGAAATTTGAAAATATGTATTAGAAAAATTGATAGGTTTTTATTAGGACATACACAAATAATTACGAATAAGACCAAAGAAACGGTTGATTTCGAACAACCATTCATTTTGCTACTCATTGATCTCCCCAAAGAAATTCGAGGACTGATGCAAAGAAAAAGGAAAGTCAGGAAATAATGAAAAACGAAAGAGAACTACAAAAATTAAAAATCTATTAAACAACTTACATGTTATGATATTGTAGGAGGTTACAACATAGACAATCAACAAAATCTACAACGTCAACTACACAGTGAAGATCTAACAAGAAAAGAGGTGTCAAATGCCATCTTAAAACTCAAAGACAATAAAGCCCCAGGAATCGATGAAATCTGTTCGGAACTGTATAAAAAAGGTGGTGATTAACTTTTTGTAGCAATATATAAACCAATAGTACTTATATGGCAGAATGAATTGGTACCAAAAGAGTGGCTAAAGGGGATAATATGTCGGTTGCATAAAAAGGGTGATCAACTGGAGTGTAAGAACTATAGAGGCATTACTCTGTTAGCATCTATGTATAAAATCTTCGGCAATGTATTGTTTGAAAGACTTAAACATTTTACAAAAGATATTGTTGGTCAATATCAATGCTGATTTACTGCTGGAAAGTCAACTACACATCAAATTCAAGCAAATAGGCAGATTCTAGAAAAGTCACTAGAATATAACATATATACAAACCATCTCTTCGTCAAAAACAGCCTATGACAGCGTGAAAAGAACTGCATTTTATAATGCAATGATAGATTTTGGGATCCCACCTTAGTTAGTTAAGTTGACCCAACTAAAAATGCAAAACGTAAGCTCATGCGTTAGAATTGAAGGAGAAAACTCTACGTTTTTTGATATTAATAATGGTCTAAGACAGGGGGGCGCGCTGGCGTCTCTCGTCTGGCAGACGGAATATTGCCTTGGAAAAGGCAATCAGAAAATTAAATATTAGAATGAATAGAACTATTTTTAATAGATCGACGTAAATTCTCGTATTCGCTGACGATATAGTTATAGTAGGTAGAAGTATGAGAGATATGGTGCAATGTTTTACTAGGCTTGCGGACGCGGCAAGTGAATTAGGACTTGTGGTAAACGAGGAAAAAACCAAATATATATTGGTTTCTAAAAACCCCCAAAATATCCAACGGACAATTCAAATTAACAACGAAACCTTTGAGTAAGTCAAATAATTCACATATCTTAGATCGCTAGTAAACGCAACAAATACGACAAGCGACGAAATAAAAAGACTCATAGCAATAGCAAACAGAACTGTTTACTTATCTCAAAATGATGAAAGACTTCTTAGTATTTTTGAGAGAAAAATTCTTAGAAAGATTTTTGGGGCCGTAAATGAAAATGGGCTATGGCGTCGAAGATACAACTTTGAACTATAACAGTTATACACCGATCCAGATATTGTGAAATTCGTTAAAATGCAGAGACTTAGATGGGCTGGACACATTGCTAGGATGTCAGATCACGAATACACGAAGACATTAACATTTTCAAAACCGGAGGGTACAAGAAGTACAAATTCGACTTCGAAACATCCTTTGAAGTCGTCTTAAAAAACCACCAAATGGGTGAAGAAGTTGAAACGAAATAATTGGAAGAAGGTTAACTCCTATGATATACGGATGGATCTAATATAGATGGAAGGGCAAGAAATACATGCTATAGACATTAAGTGTCCAAGAATGTCTCAACCGGGACACCCGTGGGACAAAAGTCTTTATTTATCAGACAGCCCAGCCACCTAAAAGACTCTAATGTCATTTATTTGTCAGTCAGTTGGTTTATGATTGTAAATAATCCCTCAAGAAGCGGACGGAACGTAACAGTGTATCTTTGATGTGGGTGCCAGCTCACAAGGAAATTGCAGGAAATAAGGAAGCTGGCAGTCTCGCAAAAGCAGGGGGTAATCCCCCATTCTAGGGTCCAGAACACTTTTGTGGACTATCGAAAAGCCATATCAGAGAGCAACTTCAAACCTGGAAACTCAATAAACTAAGATTACGTTGGTCTAAAACAACAGGACAAAGGCTAGCAAAAACGCTCATAAAAGTGTCGCCTACTGCGACAACAAATTGCCTTCTCGAAATGAGTAAAAAAGATATGAAAATGTTCACTGACCTCTGAGAGATCATCTCAAAAAATAGGCATATCAGATCGTGTCTTTTCAGTGACAACGAAAAAGAAACGGCAGAACATGTACTACGCAACTTTGGAGGGCATAGATTAAGATAACTGGACCGAAATGGCAATCATCCAATACGAAGAATCGTGAGAATAATTATTTCACTGTCACCCGACAAGATGTTTCTGTTAACTTATTTCTATTATACATGAAATATGGAAAATAAACATACATAGATAATAAAAGAAAATATAATAATGATGATCTATAATTTTGAGACGTATTTTAAATGAATTTAGTTTAATTATAGCAAGTTCAACAAACCACAACAACACTTTTTAAATTATCGAATAAACAAACTTACCCTAGATTTTGTAGCCATCTGCAGACCGACTGGCCTAACGGGATATTAAGAATTAAAAAGATCAACAGTGATTTTATTGGATTACATCAAATGAAGGTTAAAATTGAGGTTAAGTTAAAAATCCACGACTGATTGATTGTACGAAAGAGATTTTAGAGGGTGCCTTGACGAAACTGTTGAAAAATTCATGAATTTGGTTAGATTGGAAATTTACTGGAGAAATTCGAGTGAAATCAACTGACAGAAAAGGTTAAGGTAAGACTATAGAACCTAAACAAAGGCACTGATTAAAAGCGAAAGAGATTAGACCGACAAAGGAGAACAGAAAGAAATGGTTAATAAGAAAAAGAGATAATATATTTCTAACGATAAAGACAATAACAAATCGTCAAAAAAAGAGTCTTAACGAGAAAAACAAAGTATGTTAAATATAAGTAATTTACAATATTGTTGAAGATTTTAAATTTATTTATAAATTTAGTATACTAATTCTCCAATTTTACAAAAACTACTATTAATATACAAAGACTAATATATTAATTAAGTTTGGCAGATATATTTATTTAATATATGTTCACTTGGTTTTAATATTTTTGTTGGTTTTTTTGCCAAGATAATCAATTTTAAACCAGCAGTTTACCGCGGTCAAATATCTAACTTTAATAAAGGTGTGGAAGGTCTCTTAACAACATGACTCGTTAATTGCTAATATAATAAATCGTGTACCTTCTAAATAGAATCTCGTAAATCAATCAAGGACGAACTTTTGTTTAGGCAACAGACTTGCCATTATGGTATATTACTGACCTAATTGCGATCGTTATTAAATATACAACAAACAACAATATCAACGTTTCCTTTGATCAACTTTACCATATCAAGACAAACATTTATTTATTGTCAAACGATCCGGCGAGAAAATTCATATTATAGAATTTTACCCGGGGAACGATTTTATTTTAGGTCGTTTAGGCCATTATTGATACGAAAGGTCAGTAATTGGAAGAGTATGCCGTCCCCGACAAAAGGTCCCGACCCTCCGAGGTCCGTGCAGGATCGAGGACCAAAACGGAACTGAGGAGTTTCCTGGATAGGGGACTGGTCGGTAGAGGTGGGGCGTGATTTGAGAGGCGCGATTTTGGAACGATACATCAAAATTGCATCCATTTAAGAAACTTATAAACACATTAAAAACTAAACTAACTATACCATACCTTATTGCACAAAATATATACAAGTTCAGCAATCACAAATGACCAACATGTTTATATATTCTCCTTAATTGGGAGCAAATTGCAAAATTAACGAAATTTCAGAATCTGATTTAAGATAATAACAGTAGTTGTAATACAGGTGGGTATTGAAATTTATTATTTCACGTAGCTATGGATCGGCCTTATTAATATTCCATGACAAACGCCGCTTCCAGTGACGCTCCAGAGTCCTCCAGCTCTACGAGTCGTGCGCCATCGGCATCTCCAGAGCACCTCCCGACAGGAGCCGATCGATAGAAGGCATTAATTTTGCACGAAAGGATATCAAATTCTATTTACAGTCCTATTTCTGGTGAAATATGGCTCCACTATTTTTCAATGAAGACTACTTCGATGGAAATATGAGATATATAGTTGAGTTTTTTTTTGCGTTGCGGCACAGACGAAAACAGTTTTTATGCTGTTGACAAAGCTGTATCGGATAAATAAATTGAGGCTCGAGCTAAAATCTGGACAAACACGAATTGTGGTGAGAGTCTGTAAAAATATAAGAAGACATATTGACGATTTTTTTACTGGGAAGGAAAAGAATTAACCGATAAATATTTTTTTACAATAAATCACCTCAATACCGACTAAAAAGTATCAAAAATAGTAAAATGAACATATATAACAGACAATTATTCTCCATAGACAATATTCATTTCATATAAAAAAAAACAGGAGTAGAACTGTTTAATAGACCACGCGCTGGAATAAGTGTTACATCCCCCGCTCTTATTAGATTATTTATTTTTAGCACGTAAGCAAAACGCTCGAAAAGGTCAATTTTCAAAATAATGGTAGTATCATCATATATGGTAATGCATCAAGGTTTCGAACTTTACGCGATCGCTCTTCAGGCGATAGTGATAACATTGATTTTTTGAAATACCTAAAAAATTACATCATGTGCCACCCAATTTAAAACCTTTTGAAACACTGATTTCAAAAATGTATAATACTTTGGTTCGAAAATTTACAGGATTTAAATTATGCGAGAAATAATTTTAATACGTACCTTGCAACAATTTAATGAATATGAATACAATTAACAAATATTTATTAGTCTAAATTATTACAACCAAATTAATGATTCAAGATACGTAACGAACTGCAAGTTAGAAGCTAAAACTTAATTTAATGTAAAAGGCGTTCAAAATGTTTCCCATTTACTTCTTGGCAGTAATGGAAAGGCACCAGGACTTGATAAAATTCCTGTAGAACTGCTGAAGCTATTAGATCGAACAAATAAAAATAATAACTGAAATATTTAGTGAAATACACAAGGCAGGAAAAATACCAGTAGAGTGGCTCAAATCGGAGTTCGTACCATTGCCCAAAAAACCAGGAGCAAAGTTTGTGAAGACTATAGGACCATTGCATAGGATGCATTTTGCAAGGTAACATTGAAGGAAAAAGGGCCCCAAGAGGAAGAATATCTTGGCTTGCTAACCTGAAAGCATGGTATAGAAATACCTCAACACAGCTATTCCGTATAGTAACCAACAAAGTCATCACAGCCAGAATGATCGCCAACGTTCGGAACGGACAGGCAGCCTAAAAAAAAAGAAGTGTCTGATACACTTTAGATTTTACATAACCCCATAGAAAAAAACCTAGTGGAGTTAAGTCAGGAGATTTTGGGGGCCACTCTATATGTCCCCGTCGGCCAATCCATCTTGCCGAAAACAATTATCTAGATAATTTCGCACCCTGGCGGCATAGTGGGGCGTAGCTCCGTCTTGCTGAAATATGACGTTGTGAAGGAACTCTTGCAGATGCTTTGTAATAACATCATTGATTGCCACCGTTATCTCAGTCTCTAACATGTATAGGTGAGTTTCACCATATAAATTACTGTCAATAAATATTGGGCCTACAATATAGTTACCTAATATGCCTGCCCAAACATTTAGTTTTTGTGGAAATTGCGTGTGACCTTCTCGAAATAATATAGGATTTTCATCAGACCAGTATCTAACATTTTGATGATGAACGTGACCATTCAAAAAAATATTGCTTCGTCACTACAACAAATGTGTTAAAGATAAATAGGATTCTGTGCAATATTATTTGTCATGGTTTCGCAATATTCCATCCCTCTATCTGGATCATCCTCTGTTAATTCTTGAACAATTTTTATTTTGTAAGGATGAAATTTATTTCTCTTCAGAGTCTTTAAAATTTTTTCTGATCTACTTTAAAAACGTGAGCAACAGTTTTAGTAGAAGTAGACGGATTAACGACAAACTCACTTAAAACAGAAATCTGTTTATCTTCGGATATACGTTTTCTTCCTGTCCGTTTCTTATTTTGATCACTACCAGTCTCCAAAAATTTGCTTACAACATAAAATAGTGCCTGTCTATTGGACGGTCAGGATAGAATTCATTAAAAATTCTTATTGACTCACGATAATTCCGGCGAGCTTCACCATAAATTGTTATCATTTAGCATTTTTCTTGTAAATTACGAGGTTGTACCATTTTTAAAATTTATAATAAACTAATTTCTTTTAAAATAGCAACAAAATTAAAGCTCTTAATTTATGATAGCTGCCAAAAAACAATTTAGCTGCTATGCAACGAAAGAAGATCATTAGGCAAGTTTTTTGACCAGATCTAGAGGCACCTTTTTCGAACAAAGTATTATATAAGGTGTCACGTGATGTACTTTCCCATTTAAAAAATCGAAGTTATGACTGTCACCTAAAGAGGGATCGCGTATAGTTCGAAACATTAATGATATAATATACTATGATTATTTTAAAAATCGACCTGTTCGAGCGATTTGCTAACGTGCTAAAAATAAATAAAATAAATAAGTTATTAGGGGGGGGGGGGGCAACACTTATTCCGGAATTATTAACACTTTGTAGATCTTATCTTTACATTTATTTTATAACCATTCTTCTATATTATTCCATTTTTACCTATAGCTACATTAAAAAAGACATAATCCATATTTTGCAATATTTCTTATACCTATAACCATAAAAAAGGATTTTATCGTTAACTTAAAACAGATTTCTTTCCAATGTCATTCAAAATAAGCTGCTGTTACTCTCCCAAATCTTGTATTTGATTGCTTTGCAGACTCGTACAGAACTACTATTTTGTAAACAACAAAAATATAATCGAATCGTCGAAACTTCGGCTAATAACAGGCCGAATTTGAGAAAGTTTCTCTATTGAAGAGGGTTGTCAAGGCGTCCTTCTCCCCAATAAAGCAATAAATATTTGATTAGAAAATATTTTATTCGAGGGGGAGGTTGCAGTTTCTGGAAATTGAAATTGCTAATACGTGTTATAACTTTGGCTTTCTTGTTCTTTCTTTTAAATGCTTTTTATGAAAGAAAATATTTTAAATTAAAATTATTTTGGGTGATTATATAGATACTGATATTTTATATCAAGATTAAGTACAAACCAGGTTTCACAAAACATTTATGCAACAATTCAACGACTGGTATATAGGCCAGGGAAATAAGCAAAAAAAGTACTCTTAATGTAACATTGAACCGGCCAGGCAAACGAGAGTTATTTCAAGTAGTATGGACCTCTGTAACAAACATCTATATGGGCAAATCCCCATTATTGTTAACTTCATAGACGCATTGACTTATTATCCTACAGACGACTTCTAAATGATTTTTTGAAGTTGTTTTCAATAAATATACTATTTTCCAGTATATTAGAATGTCCCCAGGCTATTTTTTAAAATTAATTAAAAGTTTTTAAGAAAAATGGTTTATTTCAATAAAAAAAACGCGAAATTTACTGCGTGTATTTTAAAGAATAAGTTACATTTCCCTATATAACTTTTTTAGCATTCAACGGATCGTTCTAAAATGTTTACTAAGTCGTTTTTTATAAAGGGAAGTGTAACCAAAATACAAATTAAAAAAAGAAACGTCGAAATCCATAAACAAAAACCAGAGATACAGTTAACCGATCCTTCCCCATCCGCCGCTCTCGCGAGTTTCAAAGACGGTCGTTTTTTAATGTCACATTTTGAAGCTTTGTTGACGATTCTATTAACAAAGTAATTTTTTTCAAATTTTTTACATTAAAACTTTAAAGCATGTTGTTCCAAGTGACGCCAATCTGATCTCTAAATTGTTATAAACAAAGCTGATGGCAATTTAAAAAAAAAGGGACTAACTTCGTCCCAAATTATCCTAAACTTTTTTTTTAAATTTGTAGAAAAATGCAAGATATGAAAAAATAATGTTCTTGTAGGCAACAGTTAAAAAGTTATTGTAATTGTTTATAAGCAAAAAATTGGTATATTTTTGCAAACTAATTTTGCAATATATAAAATCATTTTTCTTAATTTTTTTTAATTAAGTTACTAGAATGATCCTTCTTCTTTCATAATCTATTCGTAGAATTACTGTAACATCATAATTTTCTGACTTATATTGTTGCAAAAAAAATTAATTTGGGATAAACAAATAAAATAACTCTTAAACAAGTTGACCGATCGCTCTGAAATTTTGATCATATTTTAAGACCAAACATTTCGTATAATTTGAAGGTTCTAAGTTAATTTTTAAAAAAGTTATTAATATTTATACAAATCCGAAATTTCGACTTATTTTGTAACTTTCTAGGCAACAAATAAGGATAAAATTGAAGTATAGTTAAATTCACAGATTACGAACAGAATAAGAACACTTTTTGAGAAGTGCGCAATAAACTGCACTTTATAATGAACATGCACAATACACAAATGCCATCGCAAGCCTATAATCACGGTATGAAGGAAATTATCCCCTGGAACATGTCTGGAATGCCATTAGTATTTTCAGGTGTTCGGAAATATTCCAAACATGCGACGTTCACAGCTTATTATAGGGATAGCAGCGTCAATATATACATGGGTAGAATTATGTAGAGAAATTTCAGCTTTAAACATATTTAAAACTTTATCGTTTACAAAAAAAAACTACAATGTATCATTCCCATGCAAATCGGATCGTCGTCCTTGCTTTTTCAATCGTAAAAAAGAGTTTAATGACAATTCCGTAGCGTAACAGTCACTGAACTTGATGTATTCGACCGTGTGCATGTATTTCGTGTGCCATTTTCACAGAGGCGCTAATTAATCAACTATTGACGCATCATCATCGTGTAGCTGGCAAATTAAAAGCAAATAAAAAATCGCTATATGTAAGTTTCACTTGTTGCCACATTTTGAAATTCTTGTTTGTACTGGTTTGTCATTATGTTCGGGATTATTAACTGTTTAATAAAAACTGAGTATTGATGAGGGGTGGTAAAGAAGTAGAATGCGAAAACATGGAGTTGGTTCCAGTTTACTCCACTTAGCCTCTTCTAATCAAATCTGAGGCTCACCTTCACGCTGTTGCCCCCTGTGTAAAACCGAGCAACGTAACTGGTGATGCAGTAACCAACACGGGTGGAAAATTGGGTCAGAACTCATGAGACCGGTGAAATGGTTCTCCGAAAAGAGGGTTTGGACTTGGGTTAACTATCCAAACCCTGTAAAAAATCCATGTTATGAAAGATACAAAGAACGAAGAACGATATGAAAATTTACACGTGGAGTGTAAGAAACCTTTATCAACCTGGAGTTACATCTCGACTCATACAATAAATGCATACAGCTGAAGCAAACATCCTCGCTAGGGATGCACGCGGGACATCTCGTCCCGCACTTTTTGTCCTGAGTTTTGTTGCGAGATGGGACACTGATTTTTCTGAGGGACAGGATTGGCGCTTTGTCAACAGGGACGTCCCGCATGTCCCGCAAAAACTGCACTTTTATTATTATTGGAAAAATTTGGTAATTAAAGTTATACAAGTGTCTGTTTTATGTCCGCAACGTAAAAATATTTATTGAAATTAAAAGATGTTTTGTTTAATAATTCATATGATATAATACGCAAAAAATAGTTTTGGTTTAGATAAAAAATAAACCGTAAACCGACATTCCTGGCGACACCACCAGATTATGATACCTTTGAATGTAACCGTGAACGTGATAAGTAAAAAGAACTTTTTTTTCCTTACTTTCTTCTCAGTAATTCAAAACTAATACCATTCAGAATCCAAGAACACACTTGGATTTACTAAAACCAATAAGGTTTCTTAAAAAACTGCGAAAAAGCTACAGACTTCTCTCTCTCTTGTCGTTTCCCTATTAGTGAGGAACTTGATTTCTTCTAATATTCCTAACAATTTGTCTTCATTGGTCTCTATCTTCAGCTGCTCTAAGAGCTTCGCAGAAAGAGTTTCCAGCTGAATTCCTTATATGGTGTCGGACCATCTAGTTTTCAGAAACAATTAATATCTCCAATCTATCGTCACCTCTGCGAACCAAGTGACCGAAAAATTGTAGAATACGTTGCAAACATATTGTGGACAGCCTTTTTTAATCTTGAGTTGGTTTAGAATAGGCTTTTGCAGCCTCCATTACCATATCTTTGAGATAGATCCAAGTGCTCTCAGGGTCACTATCTACTTGGTCTAAAGAAAGAGCTTATTCTAGGTTTTGTTGGAGGTGATTGATTTTTGATGGATTTAGAGACATAACTTTTCTTAGGGGTCTTCTTTTGGGGACTTTAAAACGTAATCGAACGTTCATTACCAGGAGTTGATGATCCACAGTCTG